>NC_053418.1:7662000-7962000 GCF_016859285.1 Xiphias gladius | reverse complement strand
CCCCTACCTGACAGGAGCAGCTGCACCTCATGACAGATAGGCTATGTCCTCTCCAAAATTCCTGCAGCACTGCCCTGCTCTCAGCATTTCTGTCAACACTCAATATGACGTTCTAATTTTACCAAGGCTGGCACGCCTGTATACCCTTAGTGTGCACACTCAAGTGTATACGATCAATTATATAGACATGTTCTTTGGTGACATGTACCAGTGGTGGAAAATAACTATGTAGACAAGCTCCAGTACTGTACTGAACTGCAAATCTGCAGTATTATGTACTTTACTTTAGTATTTACATTTTCTCCTATTTTATAATTTAACTGTTTCAGAGTGAAATATTGTACTTGTTACTCCACTATATTTATTTGAAAACTAAAGTTACTATTAACTTTACACTACACTTGTTTATATAAATGTTTCACGTACAAAATATAAGATGATCTCATAAATTTGACGTATGGCTTCACATAGACCTACACGACAGTATATAAAGTAGTTCAAATAATCGCCACCTCGGCCGGCTACAACATTAACATTCTGCTTATATGTTAATGCATCGGTAATAATAATCCAATCACATAATATGTAAAAAATATAACAATGACAGGGGCCATTCACTGTCCATGGTATGTTCTTTCAATATTGATACCTGGAGTACATTTTGCTGAAAATATCTTCTTACTTTTACTGAAGTAAAATTTTGAATGCAGGACTTTCACTTGTAATGGAGTATTTCTACACTGTGTTATTGGTACTTTTACTCAAAAGGACAAACACATACATTTAGAGAAAAAAAAAAGAAATAGCTTATTGGTATCTTTGGATTTGTGGAGTCAGTGCATTCTGAAAATATATATATTTTTTTTTGGTGAGAAACTGGTCTTGTAACATCCTTGTTACAAATTCTCTAAATCAGGATCGATCATACACAACAGCTAAGGCAGAACTATACACAGACCAGTGTAGGTCCTCCAAGGTCTTGTTAAGGCCATGGAATGAGCTGCACAGCCCCCCGGGAAATGGACTGGGGATGTGCTGGAAGGAAACTCAAACCTTCTTGCCATTCCAGGCAGAGCACAGCTCAATATCAATGACAAAAGCAGACAGGCAGCAAGCACTAATGCATAAAACATGAGCCTGAGAAAGTTAGCACAACTGAGTCAATTATCATTTTTTGAGGAACATGGAATAAGATGCTGCAACAGAATGTCTAAATTGGTGCTTGGTAAACCACATAACAAATTAATATACCAATGTAAGTTGCCATTTTTTTAGTAGTGCAAATATAAACGATGCTACATCATTTTTCCTTTATGTGATATCATTGTACAATCTGAAATTATGATGGGAAGAACAAAGGTAATCGGACACAGACTGAGCTCCCATTATCACACAACGTCAAACTGCCAGACTCCATAGAGAATACGACTTAAAGAATTTCTGAGGAAAAAGTATTGCATATAGCAATATCTAGTTAAAAATGACTTTGCTAAGGAGTGTTAACTCTAAGACAAACACATTTAAACAAGCATGTAGTCAAACTACTGTGTAGTCCACAAAGATACAGCAGTTTTGTATAAATTCAGACAAGGCCAATGAGTTGTTTTTGTTGAAACCATATGGGACTCATTTGTGAGGGAACTTTTGGCATCGATTCCAGGGCCTGGTTTTGATGTTCAGATAGGCAAGGTACACATTTCGGTCAATGTGAAACTATTCCAAGACAAATGTGTCGCTGTCACAGTAATAGTAAGGAAAATTCCTAACTTAAACCATGCACACATTAAAATTACTTTTATTTCTTTTTTCCACACTTCGATATAAAAATGTATGACTTGGGTTGTTCCATATTTTCTAATAATTCCATGCTATGTCCATAGGAAAAAAAAAGTCAGTTTTAATATTTCTTGTCTGCAAAGTCAAGCAAAGCTTTTTATGGCAAGGTATTACAGTAATCTCTGTCCATTTTAAAAAATGTAAAAACAATTGTGTCTATAAAGTTAAAGTGAACTATTCTCAGTTCAACTTTAACAGGCAGTTTTGTGTCTGCTCTTCTCTCCTGCTTGGATCAAATTAGTTGAGGGGCCTGTTTAGGGAGAACTTAGGCTACAGCAGGGACCAACACAGGGTTCAGCTCCAAAACTCTTTTGTTGCATCAGCCTCTCCTGCAGTGACATCAATCTTTGAAAAAAGTAATTATCAAAAAGGGACGTAGAGAGGAGGGAGCTTGCTGAAGCAAGAAGCCTCGTGATGACTGGCTGAACTAACCTTTGACCTCTAAGACAGGGAGCCAAAAAAACATCTGTGAGAGATCTATTGACTATAGTTTGATTAGAAGAGATCATTGTATTATAGGCTTGTAGCGTGTTTCAAACTTTTTTTTTTTTTTTTTACACACACAACTTCAACATCAGCCGCAATGGGCAAGAGAGGGGACAATTTTCTTCAAGCTATTATTACTTGAAAAAGAAACAAATACATGAAATTACAAAGGGCTACTGGTATTGGTTTTTTCAGTTTTTTTCAAGTGTGATTTTGCGGCATTGGTTCTCACGGTTAAAACAAAAGTGCAGTGTTGAGTATGGGTCCCCAGAGCAGCCAGATTTAGAGATTACGCAATTCTACATCCACAGATAAAAATGCAGGCTAAAACTAAATGTACAACCTAAAGTACATGAAATTGCTGCCTATTATGGTGCGGGTAATCTTTAATATAATGCTGTTCTTTGACAACAGTATAACATATCTGGGCTCTTGTAATCTGCCGTGTTGCCCTGGAAACATGAGTAATTCACAGTAATGCCCACACCATGTTAGCCATGCTGTGATTACAATCTGAGCAGCTGTGAGAACGCCATTTGCTTTAGATGCGTGGTGAATTACAAGGAAAACAAAGCACTCACACGCATATAGCAACATGCAGACACTGTGGCACCAAAATTTCAAATCACACAACTCACATACCTATACTATAGTGGAGTAGGACACTAGAGGGGGAAAAATACATTAAGTACTGTACCATTTTTAAATTTCCAATGGCAAAGTTCTTGCTCTTTTACAGCCGAATGAAACAGCAGAAAACTCAGAACGGATCAGGAGCCTCAGCAGGTCAAAACTGCCCTTAAGTGTAAGTGGTTTCCTGGCGGATGGAGTTAAAGTTCTCCAGACTTAAGCAAGCAGTGTTACTTTAAAGGGTAGGTTCACAGTCTGCCATGAAAGAATAGTCAAGTCCCCAGGTTTAGTTTGCTGTAATCACTCCTCCTGTCCCTACTGGATGTGAAGAAATCCCTTTCCAAGATATCTCCAAGGTAAGTGATTGGAGGGGATTCACATTCCTCATTCTGTGCAAAAATACATTCCAAAGTTTATTTCAAGCTAATATGAGGCTTAAACAGTCTGAGTTAGATAAATCTAGGGAGTATTTTCCACTGTTCCGGGCTTTTTAGTATAAAATTCCCTCTTTGTGTTACTACCTTTCCACTGCAGCTAAGCAAGGAAGCATTCGCTGTGGACACACGACAAGGGAATTTTAAACTATAAACACTGCAACTTTGGAAGTTATGACTTGATTTGATTAAAACTCCTGACGCCTCATTCAAACTTCTGAATCCATTTTATGGATGTATGGCCAAATGAATACCAAAAAATTGTGAACCTATCCTTTAAAAGCTGGGGTTTGTTTGTGAAATTGTGTCCCAGATGACAGTCTCAGTTACACCATCATGCAGCTGATATTTTTATGGCTTGCAATTTTTCCTGCTATAGCTATAATATAGCTATATATTTATTTACACCATGCAATTACATCTGTGGCGGAGATAGGGCCCCAGACCACCAGTGGCCCCAGTATCCCCATGTTTACGCCGCATCATTTCTGTCCACATAATTTGATTAAACACACATTTGCTCCGCTTCAGTGCAATATCAACTTTGACAGGCCTTCTATTCTATATCTCCTGGTTCTGGTCTCAAAGAGGGACCGTGTGTAAAAATCTAATCTTAAGACGTTTATTGTTTTAAAGTTGCATTTTATCCAGCTGATTTAATTTTTTTTGTGGGTGAATTACTTCACCCACAGAAAACCTCAGAAAAGGTCCTATTATTCGGTCCCCGAAGTGCCGCTACCAACAAATATTTTCAGTGTCAAAAGGTCTGACAATTTTTTTTTTTTTTAAACAAAGGGTCGATTGTTTGCTGTATGTCTGAAATTAGAAAATACCCATCATAAATCCCTGAAGCCCACTCAAATGCTTTTTTTTCTTACCAACAGTCAAAAACCAAAAAATGTTGAGTTTACCATCATAGAAAACTGGGAAGCTAGCATTATTGGTTTTTGGTTTTTGGGACCTCATGTTGATCTTCACTGGCGATATGTTTCGTTTTTGCATGAAGTATAAAGGGACCAATTCAAAAATTACTTCAAATCATTACTTCTGTGAATCAAGTTTTTTTTATTACTATACTAAATCAGTTTACACTTGCTTTAGTGTAAAACCTGTTTATGGAATCTATTTTTTTTCTGATTCTTAAATCACTATCATTATTGTCCAATACTGTTTTCACCATTTTACAATTACCGCTAATAAAAGCTATGAAAGACAACTGTTGTCTTCAACCTTAACTGGAAGTGTGTTTTGCTGTCTCAAATAGTTGCATAATAATTAAAATACGTACCGTTTCTGTAATTTAGGCTTGGGGTCAAGAAAGTAAATTGTCATGCAATAATAAAGTTATTCATTCAACCATTAATTCACTGCAGTAACACACTTATGTGGATTTAAATATTTTTTAAAGCGTAAATCCTTACATAAACAGTTTTAATCCTGCATGATATTAAAGCTAAATTAATCACTCCTGTACTACTTACCGACATATAGTTTAGCATGACAAATAACTATTGACATCATGGTGACATTTTACCCAACAACAGGCATTTATCACATTTTATTAGAATGGGCCTACAACACCATGTTAGAAGTAATAAGTTATAGCACATGTAATAAGTGGAATAGCTGGCTTTGGAGCAGGGAACTTGAGAATGCCTTCAAGCTCTGGTATTACAAATCATTGAGTGGTTGGAGACAGAAGGGCAGGTGTAAAGCCTGCAGGTATTTCTTCACCTCAGCGGAATCTGACAGACTCAAATCAAAGCGTCTGCACGGAGCCTCGGCCCCTCGTTTCTTCATGCACCCTTAATACGCCACAATCCAGGCCTCTTCTTTGAACAGGAAAGAAGCATGCTGTAGCTTCTACTCCTGCAGCCCGTGACTCTTTCAACCTGTAACTTCAGTCTACCAGCAGCTGCACGCCCGCATGGAGCTGCCTCCAGGAGAGATCCACTGCCTGTATCCCATCAGCCAGCCAGACAGACAGACAGACAGACAGACAGAGAGACTGAGGAAGCAGTGCAGGCTGCTGGCAGCCTCCGCAGGCTAGGTTTCACATTCGCATATTGATCTTAAGAGATATAGAGGATCACTAACAGGGAGCCACCTTCACAAGCTCACACAGTGCTATTCTTTTAAAAGGATAAGGATGGTGTCCAGCCTGTCTGTTGCACTCTGCCCCAAGCCCATTCACTTCTACGGAAGATGTAAATATTTAAAATATACAGGTCACATATTAACAGTTTCATTTTAAAATATGGATTTAGGTATTGACCTATTCCTGAGAAAAATATCTGGCTCTTTAGCTGCTAAAAGCTCCACTATAATGTATGTTCACCAGCTAGTTGCTAGCTTTGTCTGTCTGCCGTTTGCTTCTGAGTGGCGAGTGTACGGCGGATTTTTAGAGCCTTTTCACTGAAAACAGGTGCTTGCTCTAAAGACAAAAAAAAAAAAAAACAATGCTATGAGAGCGGTGAGAGTGAAAGAAAAAAAAAAAAATTTAAAATGTTGGCCGGACAGCTAAACAATGAGCCGAAACTCACTGTAAAGCTCCGTAAAGCTGAGGGGACCTGTAGATTCAGGTGATCATTCTTTGTAGGTTAATCACTCTAGCACTGTAGATTATGGACAACAATGGAGCGCTGTGGCACAGAGGAATAGGATATATAAGACTCTGAATGCACAGGTAACACTAGTTAGAAGAAACGACTCACTATTGGTTTTGGTCTTTTCATGGGAAAAGCTAACTATATGAAAAACATAAAAACAATGTATTTTTTAGTCTAAAAGTGTTGACCTGCCCCTTTACATTATCTGCTGCCTTTAGGGGAATGGAAAGATGGGAGAATTTTCCTCATCTATTATCATTTCACATTCATGATTTCTAAGTGAGGGCCAAATACTTGAAGGGAAACGAGATACCTTCACTTCTGGTGGTGACAGCTGGTCGGAGAGAGAAAGGTGTGTGCAGTGTGTGTGCACGTGTGTGTGTGTGTGTGCGCGCGCACACGTGTCTGTGTGTGCGCGTGTGTGTGTTAGTGAGTGCGGATGCAGCTGCAACCTGGCTCTATGATGGTAGGGGTCCAGAAGCAGATGGGGGCTTCAGGCAGCACTGCAATATGATAGCCATTTTGAAATACCCACATATGTTTTTAACAAAAATAAATAAAATCACTTTCTACACTTAGCTTCTTGGACATAACAACTGAAAAAAATTCTGCATTTTCCAAGCCACTATTTTTCCAGGTTTTTATCTCATGTTTTTTAAGATCATATGTCCGGACGACACTGTCCAGCGCTCTTGTAAACACATTTAACTTTTAGACTTTATTGCATCATTTTCATATGAAAAGATAAGGTGCATTACACTGCATTTGTACACAGACGTAGTTTCCGTCTTCCTATAAAGAAGACGGAGCCTCCCATGACGGGGGACATCAGCTGATTATGAAATCCTGCAGTCCAGTAATGGAATCCACCCATTTTCACAGAACCTCAGGTTTGAAATGACTGAAGAACTTTGGCATCTGAACTAAAGGAAACCTAATATTAGGAATGCCCCCCCGTGAAGCATCTCTCCCTCCCCCAGTCTGTGCCCTGAGGGCTTTTAGCCTATACCCTCCTGAGGCCTCTCTCTAATGATACCAGCAATTTTGGCTGAAGAGTAACGTTACTTTAAACTGACTCTGAGTCAATCATAGATTGGCTGTCGCTGAGGGGTAATCAGCTTCTGATCACTGAAATTTTTGAGAGGTTGTTCTGTGACAACTAACATCGGCTGTTGAGTAGAAGACTGCGTAGAAACTCTCTTTTTGACAATTGATTGTAATTTTAATTTGAGCTGTGGACTGTGTTATGCATCTTTTTGGACTTTATACATTTTCTGTTTTGGTATTAGTTAAATATTAGTTTAATTTCCAGCAAATGTTGACACAAAACAAAATGTTTACTTTAGCAAAGGCTGTTATCTTGCAGAGCATTTCGCATGTTCATGCAATTTGAAGTATTTTTATGAACGGCCACATCTGAAAGGTAGTCACTACAAAAAAGTTTAAGATATGATGTATTGGCATCGCAAAAATTCATAGTACAATATTTTTATATGTGTTTCAAACTGATGAAAAAGCAAAGGAACAAATCACTACTTGGCAAACCAGCTATAGATATATCTACAGGCCCTGTCCCAGACAATGTCCTATGAATAAAATACAAAATTTGCACTGTTCTCTAAGTACTGTTGAAAGACAATTTTGAACTTAATCTAAATGAACTTTCAAAGCAACTTAATATTTACAGCAAAATCAGGATTCTGTATGAAGCCTTAGACCATTCCTTTATGGTATATTAATTTCTTTTTACTTCAACATAAGTTAACATGGAGTTACTGTTTTCCAGATGACATACATAGAGGTCCCCGATTGTGGGTAACTTCTTAACACCCAAAATCCAAATTTAAATTCCTAACTCCGTTTAAGCAATTTCCATGAAGTCTTCAGCCAGGATGGTGACATAATGCAACATCACTCAAATCTTACACATTTATGTAATTACACAATATTCTGAATTATAGGGTCTCAAATCACACTCTATAGTTTAGGCCCTGGAGCCTCAACAGGGTTAAATAGATGTTACAGGCTGAAAGTGATAAAGGAGAAAGCTGCCTCACTGCTCTGGATGCGACCCAGACCTACTGTCCCTCGAGGAGGTCGACCCCATGAGGCCGGGACCCCAGAAACTCACAAGAATGTAATCAGTCTTCTGCCATATCTGTTTGATTACTTCTACTTTTCTCATGCTTGTCTTGTGTGACAGCTCTGGGAAAAATGAAAATTACACTGACTGCACTATAATCAAGTGTGTAATTTAGCAGATTGATTTTCAGGTGACAAGACGCACCATCTGCAGCCTTAGTGATCCTCAGACTTGATAGTTCTCTCATTGGTTTATTTCATATCAATGATATCAAGTGGTCAACTGCACAGATATTAAATATTTTTTCAATTTAATTTATCAACTCAAGTTCAACTTGAATGCTTGGTTGACAGTTCATGGAAGTTTGTCACATCAAAGACTGGAATACAGGACAGAAACAAATAACAGACTAACTACAAAGTAATATCTATCCCGTTGCAACCCTGCATCCTAAAAATTACCCTCATATATGATCAAACTGCAACAGCAAATATGTTTTTGTAGGAAAAGTAATTGCGACCGGATTATCTTTTTCTCGTAACATAATGAGGATATGTTGTTGATTGGCGTATTTGGCAAGTCGCAAATATGTCGATACAGAATAGAACAGTAAAATGTTCACAGACAACGTGTTTTCTTTCCGTGAAAATATCCGATCTTGCTGTGCAATATCCACCTCTAGTGACTACAGAACTGTTCAACTTTTTTATGATTATATTTAGGCACTCACAGCACTTGGTTAAGGTTAGGGAAAGATTGTGGTCTGGTTTCACACGGAAAAAGTTCACAGTGACTTAAGACACAATGTGTTTATTTACATTTAACAAAATGAATGGTCAAAAGTCTGACGTCTGTTGACTCTAAAGATGTTATATGGTTTCTGGGGATTGCAAAGTCTACATTATGGTTGTGTTTAAACAGTGTTTCTACTTTCTTTGCATATTCAGCCTGAAAACACAAAGGATGCAGAAAAAAAATAATTAAAAGTTAGTTTTTCTTAACTCTGCTCACAACTCGGAGAAAGAACAATACAATGCCCACTCTAATTCATGTATATTAAAGCACATTTAAGTGAATAAATGTATTTCCCAAAATGTCTAACAAAATTTAGATTAAATAAGTTCAAATCTCAACATTTTCACTTTCTTGCCTTGAGTTAGATGAGAATATTAACACCAATCATCTGTCCGTGAAATAAAAAGCTACACCAGTTAATTACTACACATTCCCCCGTTTCCAGTCTAATCCGCTAAGCAGCTTCGGATTTAACAGACAAAACTGGTAATGGTATCAAGCTTCTCACCGAACTCTCAACAAGAAAGTTATGAAGCATATTTCCCAAAATGTAGAACTATTCCTTTCAATCAGATATTGGAACATCTTATTTCTCTGTTCACGGTTCAAAAATGAGGCTTCCATTAATGACGGAGAAAATGAGCCAATTATTTTTTTCTTTACCCCAACACGCCAGAACATAACTCTTGCACAACAGCATGCAAATCCCCCTATATGTTACCCAAGTCTGAAAATGAGTTACAACAGCTATAATGTGGTAGCTGTTTCACTTTTATCACTCCAGTTATAGTTAAAAACATGAAGCCTGCATAAATGCCTGGTTGAATTTTCACTGGTCAGGGGGAGAGGAGGGGGGGGTGGGGGCTGCAGAGGGAAACGTATACTCAACATTGTGAAGTTAGGGTTTATGAAGAGCCTATCCTCTCAGCAGGAGATGTTTTATTAGCAGTGTTTAAATGACCGGCTTGTTAAACATCAAGCGGCAGGCGGGCAGCCAGGCGGCTGTGGCCTCAGGATCCACTGCACTGCTACATCGCTGGCTATTTTCACCCTCTTCGGAGCTTTATTTGACATGCTAGTGTGTAGACAGGGTTGTTTTGTGACACGATAATCACTTTTAACTTAAGCTGAAACACTAGATTCCCACCTGTGAGTGGGAGTTAGGACTCGGGTGGTCCCGCGTTATTCAGTATCTCCATAAAATGGGAGACAGAAAAAAGTAGGCCACGAAAGAGAGGTTAGATAAATAAGAAGGCTTTCCTGAAGTCTTGATGATATTAACACCTTGATATGGGCAGAGAAATTACTTAAAACCCTGCATAGATATTCATTCACACACAAAAAAGTCAAAGATAAGTGTTTTTAATCGAATCAAAAACTCAATTTTTAAATTTTAACTGAAGATATAATGTGATTCCTTTACTCAAAGGTCATGGGAGCTCATGAAAAATAAATGGTCTCTGGAGATGAGGGCTGCAGTCATGGAAAATATGAGACATTAAGTGTGTTCTTTGATGATGATGACGACACAGACGGAACATCAGGAAATGGGAAAAATCAAGTAACGGTTTTAGGCGCCGACTCATTTTAGAGAATTGCTCAGTTATTGCCGATTATTTCCTCTAAAAAAAACAAAAAAAAAACAGCTCATGTCTCCTTGGTCCTGCAGCGTCTACACCACTCTGGAAGTCAGCCACATACATAGTTTCAATATTGAAGCCAGAAAAAGAATTTCAAGGAGGGAAAAGCATCGTGAGCATTAATTATCACCGACTTCAATTCTAAAAAGGACGTAGATGAATTTTGCAGTAATTTAACTGTGGCAAACAAACACTAAACGACTAATCTAACCAAATTAGAGCTGCAACGCGAGTAGTCAATTGATCGATTAGTTTTGGACTGTTGGTTGGACATGACAAGACATTTCAAGATTTCTAATTGGGCTGTAGGAAATTGTGATGTGTATTTTTCACAATTTTCTGACAGTTAAAAGACCAAACTATTAATAGAGAAAATAACTGACGGATTCACTTTTTGGTCATGAGACAGTAAGGAGCATCAGACACTGTGCAGCAGGTTATGCAAGATGATTATTCTGCATTCACGGTCAGAAACCTGCGATTGCAGTATCAAACCACTTCACATTCCGCTGGAGGTCACTCAAAACGGGAGGAGTCTGGTTGCATAAAAGGTCGTGAAGACAGAATATTTTTAAAAATTTTCCTCTGTCTGAACTTTCAGTGTTATTTTTCTATGATTGAATAATTTTCTCCTCTCTGCAGTCTGGATTTGTGTCAGGGCTGCTCGAGGGGTGAATATGAGGACCTCTCTGGCTGAAGACAGAAAATGAATCTACTTTTTGTAGACAAAGTGTTTGAATAGCTGTCTCTCCTAGTCTTGTTTAACATATCTGTGTTTTAAATGCGTTGCTCGAGTCTTAAGGGAGGCAAGAAACTGCTCCGTTACCATGGAGAACCATAAAGACATAAGAATTTCAATTTGACCTGCTACTTGCTGCTGCAGAATTAAACTGTGAAGAGTAAGCACCATACTGTAAGTTCTCATACAACATTTACACAGACAAGAGTAGCATGCTATGTATACTGTAGATAAGTAGACAGGCAATGGACCTTGAAGCTATCCCAGAAACAGACCACTCAAATTCACGGAAGACAACTTATCTCTGTTGTAACTCAAATAACACACTAGATTTAGAAACCTTATCGTCAAATCCACCTGCAACAGTCTAAATAAAGCTCTGTTCCTCTGTTGGATGAATTGCTGGAGTGCCAAGCGACACTTGTGTTAGTTTGCAGCTCATTTGAGGTCCTGGGTGCACTGAACACTAAGGGTGGTCTAGTCTGTTAGTCAAAACTGTTCCTGATATATTATCAGTTTCCATGTCCCAGCCTGCAATAACTCCAGGTTTTCCTGACTAAAGGAAATAATTGTATAATGATTGGTCTTCACTTGAGCTTTCTTTTTGGCTGGAGGTGACGGAGAGATGTAGGGTAGTTTTTAAATAAAGGAATAGTTTGACCTTGGTATATAGACTCGTTTTCTGTGGATTAATCACAAAGTTAGGAATAGCATGTTTGACCTGATCAGAGCAGCAGCTTTCGCATTTATTAAACATTTAAAAGAGTGTGCTGTGTTCTGGGAAATCTAATGACAACCCCGCATATTTTATTGTGTTAGGTATTTGGTGACTGTAAGGAGAACTCAATCCTTGAACTAACTTAACGATAATCATGCAAGTCATATGACAATCCAGTCAGCTGCTAAAGGGTCAGCTCACCCAATTTACAAAACAAAAATATCCCCAAATTATAACAGTTTCTGTAGGGACTATTTCTTAGGGTGCTTTCACAGTCAAGACTACTTGAAAAGGAGGGTCTCAGTCAGCTTCCAAGTAGACTCCGGTACAACTGTTAGAAAATCCATTAAAAAGTGTGTGACATAGTGATCCGACTGTAATACCCCACATATATGCCTGTACAAGATGTCTCTTTTTCACCATGTCTCTACCCATTAGTCACTATTCAAAACATGTGGTCGATTTGCAGTCTAATAATACTAATGATGCTAATAATCTTTGTGATGCCAGAGAACATAAATATTCACGTTAGATGCATTAAAATGCTTCAATTTTCCATGTGGGCCCTGGCGATGCAGGATGACAGTCGTCTGAAACTGTCCAATCAGTGAGTTACCCATCAGTCGGCATAACTTCATATTTACATCTTCTGGTTCATTTGTGAAAAGCCAATGTGACCACCAACTGAACCAGAAGTAAAAGGCAACACGGTATAGTTTTTTTCACTTCATTCGGACCAGATTAATCGAACTACAGGTTTGAAAGCACCCCTAGATGGATAATAGAGAACAGTGAACACTGTTCACAGTATTGTCTGTGGATTACTCAGAGTGGCCAGGATGTCGTTTTGGAAAAACTGTTGTTGTCGAATTTTTTAAGTGTCATTTTCAATGCTGCAAGCACCACAGATGCAAGTTCATTCACCTTCACTGTACTGGGGTTGCAGCAGAAGTCCCAAAGTTCGATATCTCAACACCAGGACCAAAAAACAAAACAAAATTACCTACATGTCTAGATACTGCATCACTTTGTGTAAGTAAAAATATATGTTATTGAAGAAATTTGGATAAACTGACCTTTTACCTTTAGCAGCTAAATATAACCTGATCCATACTTGAGTCAAAGACAAATGTTGACGTTGTTACCAAACATCCGGCTAGAACGTGTTTATGAGGTGGTCCTGTCTCTTACTTTCTGGTCTTTCAATCATTTAACTTCATCCTATAACACTGATGTGACTTTTTCTTTTACGGGAGCATAAACAAACTTTTATCACCGAGTCTTGAGCCATCCATTTGATAGATGTGATTTTGATCCTGCTAGAAATTGCTCAGCGTGGCTGCCCAGTCTGCCTGTGATTTATCTGGTGTCTGCAGATTAAACAGTGTACACTCCTGGCAGCCTCAGAGACAACTGCACTCTGAAAAATTTCAAATGTAAATACAACCTGACTATGAAAATCTATGTTTGAGCTTTGGGGCTTTGCTGTGTTCTCAGAGCAAATGAGGGCAGGGAGCAGGAGTCAAATCATTGACTGCACAGGGTGTCTTCCTGCAGCTAGTGAAAAGCTTTAAGTTGTTCAGGCCTGAAGACCTGGGCTAGACACCAGGAAATTGTGCAAAATAGACAATTTCTTTAGTTTGATACATACTTTATGCAAAGAAAAGCACATTGTCTGATCGGATCATTCAAACAACAACATGAGAAGAAAGCAAACATTTGGTCGAGCATGGAGTCTGAGCAGGACAAGCTGAACAAATCCTCCTGTACTGTGATTAAATTCTATTAAACCCGTCCTGTTTTCTCTGTAAGAGACATGGTCTGAGAGCAAATGCTGGCAGACACAGTGCTGTATTAATGATCCACTAGGGAGGGGTTTGAGTCCAAAACATATTTCATGTGCCAGAAGAAAAGAATGCTGAGGTTTCTGGTTTGGGGTCATCTGAAGAGTCAAGACCAAACATCCCTTGTGGAGTCCCCACAGGAAGTCATCGCTAGGAGTGCAATTAGAGAGAGGAGGCCCTTATTTTTGTTCCCTGTTCAAAAGATAGCATTAGCATCTCTATTTTGTGTTAGGATAAAAAAAAAAAAAGTCAAACGATACCTGGTTGGTCTTAGTCACCTGAGCTGTAAAACAGTTGTAAAGCCATTCAGACAATAGTAATGTATACCTGAAAATAAGGTTGAAAATGTTCTTTACATAGTGAGACCGAGCAAATTAATCATGACGTTCTTGAAGGATGTGACTTAATTTTGCCCTGAAGAGATGACAAATTGGGGCGGACAAAAACATCACAGATCTGTGTGGAGGAATGAGGATACTCCAACGTTCCTCAGATTAATACCAGAAATAAACAGAAATACCATATTTCCAACACATTTTCCACGTACAGTACTTTCCTATTGATGAGGTTTGACTGGTGCTCATTTAATTATGTCATCTCCAGGGGCACTTCTAGGAGTTGACAAGGTCTGGGGCTTAGCCCAGACCATCTGGGACTGAGGTCAGGGTGTGTGTACACGCGGAGCGGGTGGCGAATTTGTTTTTTGGGTGGTCCCTGCTGTTCTGTTTATAACGCCACCGCCTAAATATTATGTAGATCTACCACACTCTGTGACTACTGCAAAGGTTACATTTCATTGCATTCAAAAATATCTTCCTTCAGTAAACGCGCATCCATGCTAGCTAACCGGAATCGCCTGGTCGTGCGATTCCTAAATCCTGCAACAACCCCCTCCCCTCGCTTCCCCCCCCCCATTCGTATCTACACTAATCTTACAACATGACCTCTCTTGAATCCAATGGACAGAGGTTCCCATATCTAGTTGGGGATTAACAGATTATGCAAATTATTTGGCAACAAAAACTGTTACTTCAAAAAATAAGTTAATCATCTTTTTTAATCTTGTGAGAAAGTAACAGTTTCTGTAGTGCTCCCAGGTTTAGGTGAAACACACTGACAAGTTAATGTTGTTTTATTTGGATGCAATCTTATTGGCGATTGATGGAACTGAAGTAATCCCAGAACACTGGACAGTTATCAGCTCATTTTCACAAAACTACAATCTATCTACTTATATTCCACAGTTACACTTAGAGCTGCTGAACCAGCATTCTGAAACAGATCACAAGTATCACAAGTAAAACATAACATTCCAAGTCTCTGCGTGTTGGTGTCTCCAACCGTGGTGACTTTTAAGTGACCGCTTACTCACAAAGCTAAATGATGTGTGTTTACGCGTTGAGGAGTTTGGCATTAGCACCAGGCGGGCTCCTGCTCCAGCTGATTGTTTATGTTCATTCTGGAGACCAACCACCTACGGCCAACATCAATTCAGAGAAGAGAGACACTACCACCATGTGTAAGTGTTCTCTTACTGTAAATATTTTCCTTAGCTCTGCATTTGTCGGCTGCCGTCCATGGCAACGCTCACATTTTAAAAAGGTGTGGGCTCAGACAGACTTAGACAGCAGTGGTTCACGTTGTTGAAGATTACTTGTCATTTAGAGAGTAAGTGCTCTCCGCAAAAATATGTCTCTCTACATGGGGACAGAGAAGTTAGTCTGGCAGAGTAATGGGTGATTTTATTTACTGGGATGATTAACGGTGGTTTTGCCATCATCATTACAACAAATTAGTCATTAGATATCTAAGATTCAAACCTCGGATCAGTATTATTATTATTCTTTAAATTTGTATTCAACAGAAAATAAATCGGAGGAAAGTCAGTTTTGCTTTATTGAAAGAAAATGCCACACAGTTCTGGAGAGAAGCAATCATCCAATTAGTCAAGCCACAGAAAATTGATTGGCAAAGTATTTATATAATCAATTAATTGTTCACATAAATTTTAAAATGAAAGAAAAAAAAAAAAGATCTTGCTTTTGCTTCTCAAATGTGACTATTTTCTGGTTTACCATGCTCTGGGATAGTAAACTGAATATGTTTGGGTTTTGGAAAAAACAAGACATTTAAAGACATCACCATGGCCTCTTTCAAACTTGCTGACATGTTATGAACTAAACAAATAATCAAGACAATAACCTTTAGATTAATCAATAATATAAACAACCATTGGTTCAAATCATCTCTTTAAGTGTTCTAAATACGAAAGATCCGCCTTTTTACAAGATAAAAAAATTCAAGAATAGAAAATTTTTCATGTAATTTATTGTCATTACACGTTTACACTATGAAAAACTCATTCACTAGCTGCTCCCTTAGCAATATATACACAGTAAATGGATTTTACAATAAAGCCACAAAATACTACAGTTCATAATTATTTACATGTTATTAAATATCATCTATAAAATAAAACTCACTGGAGTGTAAAAGTTGTAGGAATATGAGAACATGTTACATGATTATGTTGGAATATGACAAGGAGGGCATACTTAAAAAAAAAAAAAAAAAAACTGTACTGGAAAAATATAGACAAAATACCCCTAAGAAATTAATTATGGCTCATGGTTTTCTCTTAAAATTGATCATATCCGTTTAAAGTTTTCAGCACACAGTCATGTTAAGGGTTCTGGAGCTGGTTTAGTGTGGGGATTAGATGAAGCATGCCACCATGATACTGATGAGTGTCACCAAAATCAAATGTTTCTTGTGTGGCTTTTCCTTCCACAAAAGCAAACACAAGCATAACTAGTCACAGAGCAGTCGCACTGCTCTTTTCTTCTCTTTTTCCACAAATTTGAAGACTTTGCCATATTTATCTTCCCAAACGGTTTCATTGTGAAAAAACACTTTAAAAAAAAATTCAATCCAGAAAAAATAACAGCCAAAACTAATATGACAATAACATATTAGTTGAGTTCAGAAATTGATTTTTTAATTATTTTTTATTTATTCTTTTTTTTTTTAACAATAAATAATTAGTTGCTATGGTTATGCTGAGGGGAAAATATGATGCTGCTTCATTGGAATGTCTCCTCTGTGTCCTGCCAAATCTGAGCTGGAAACACTTAGTAGGGAACCTGTGTGTACTAGGAACCGCTAATAATTTGCTTAAGGGAACCCACATCTGGTCGGATGGCTGAGGCAGAGGTTAAGAGTGTCGAAACTGGGCCACTGCTCCTTGCCAGTTGCAGGCTGAGAATAGGGCCTAATGTTAAACAAAAATCTTAACTACAGGAAATAGGCCTGTTATCATAATATAACCATTTGCCTTGGCTGACAACCAGACTTAAATTGCTCCTTGTTTACTACTTTTGAGTAGGGCCAAAAGTTTATGGACAGATAAATCACAAATCCTTAGCAGAGCAAAAGCAGTCGCTGAGCTGTTTATTTTTGGTATCATGGCCAAAAAGTAGAGCAAATAGATGGAACAAGTGTGAAAAAAGGCAAGTTTGTTTACCCAGCTCTCAGCTTTGTTTGAGGGCTTAGATGAAAATCCAAAGAGTTCCGCTCTCTGAGCTACTGAACAATGACGGGTGCTCAAACGCTTCACAACCTCTCACAACAGCTGCTTTTAGAAACAGTAGCAGAGACAGAAAAGTGTTTAAAAGAGCAAAACTGAAAACTATTTAACACGAGGAAGGGGATGTTTCTTCAGCCTGCAGAGGTGGTTTATGTCGCAAAACTTGTCACTCATTTTTTTTCTCCTCTCTCTTGCACTTCCACTTGCTGTCTACAACTGAAGAAGACAAGAGGGAAAGAACAGAAGATAGAGAGGAATATAAAAAAAAAAGAGGAGGAACTTTTGGCAAGGCATTTGTATAAGAGCATCATGGATGACAGTTTTTGAGATTTTTGGCCTCGAGGGTCTCACCTGTGCTCTCCAAACACTGTTAAACTCTTTTGATGAAGCATTCCTCCACTCGCAAAACCTTCAGTTCTTTTATGCAATAAATTAACTCGAAGCGACAGCATTGCGCAGTTTGACCTAACGTGAAAACACCCTATCAAATCCCCTCTGAAAGACACCTCCGGATGATGGCAGCAGGACCTGAGCGGCTCTCTGGTCACCAGGATTAAGCTTAAAATCAGTGCAGTGTTTTGGCAGTGCACTCTGCCCTTCGCTGATGGGATCAGTGTTTTGGTTCCTGTGTCAGGGTGTAGTTTTCCATCAGAAATTGGGGTAAACCACATCCATATGAAGTGCCACATATTTGAGGTTATTAAAGCAGGGGCTTAGTGGCCTATGTTGGCACGCTGATCCTCAGTTCTGTGTATGATAAAGTTTTAGGACCCCGGGACAGCGCAGCAGCCTTGTTACTGCAGCAGACCTGCTGAGAGAAGCCAAAGTAAAAAGAAAAAAAAAAAACAGCTGGGAACACTTAGAACCAAAGCTAGCATGTTAAGTTTTTCCAAAAACAAAGTAAACGTCTTTTCACTTGTATCGCTAATATATCACCTTTTTTTTTTTAATTTATTTATTTATTTTGCTCTTCTTAAATGTGAGAAGTGGCTGTTTCACCTAGTTTGTTCTGTCTGGGGCAGCACTGATAACAATCAAGTACAGTGTAACGTCACAACAATAATAACATCTGACAAAGTCAGAGTCTTATGGTCAGGCAAAAGCCAAAACTGCTCTCTCATTTACCTTTTTACATTCAGCTCAGTTTTGATATTTTGAGTTGTAATTTTTGAAAACTTTAAAAACCAGACAATGTAACTTTTGATAAAATAAAGAGAACACTCCTCTTACAAATAAAAAGTTGAATTCATTAGCAATGAATACACACATTTGCTTGACACAATACACTCACAGGTTTTGCTGCTTCAGCCTTACTCAGTCTGCTATGACCGGCAGCTTATAGTGGCTAATGCTAGTTAACGTTTGCAAACTTTATCAAAAAATATCCCTGTGTAACTGACATTAGAATTAAGTTGCTGACCTTATGATTCTTCTCTACTTGTGCTACTATTACACTAGATTTTAGCACGTCAGAAATTGACATTTCAATGATTTTACTGCAAAGCTTAAACATGAGGCAAACACAACGTACTGTGCCTCTTCAGGAGTTTGAGATTTCCTGCTTTTGGTCTCATTCCACTCACTCAACTCAACTCACCTAATGATAATATCTTTAAAGCTGCTATAATGATTATTTTTGTAGTGTCAATGATTTACTTGACTACTTGTATGTGAAAAGGATAGCTTGTAGTGATGAATCCACAGATAAATATTACCTCTCTTTATAAATCTTTTTAGCATCTTTCGGCTCATTGTTTTACTGTTTCGGCTCATCAGAGTCATTTTCAGTCACAGCAGGCAGCTGTTTTCAGAAGAAAAGCTCTGATAAACCCCCTGTAGGCTATGCTGCCTGGTAAAATTAGGGAGTAGCTGGTGAACATAATGGAGAATTTAGGAGGTAAAGTATGTCCAGATATTTCCCTTGAGAGGAGGTGGAGACCAAAAACAGGGCTTAAAGGAGGGTGATTATTGGACTTAAATTCATCAGGTGGAGACAAACTCCAAGCTAATGCTAATGTTTCTCTGTATTTTTTGGATGTGTAAATAGGCAGGTGCAACTGTTCCCTAACAAGTTCCCCATATCAACTTAAATAGCGACAATAATGTCGATGATGTGATCACAGTTTGTTTCTGCTGCCCCCAGGGGGCCAGGTTTAAAACAACTGACCGGAGATGACCCCGGGAAACCGTGGCCACAACAGGTGCTGTAAAGCAAAAATCACATTGTCCCTCGCTTTAAGAATATCTCACACAGAAGTGCACTGATAGCCAATCTCAAATTGTTTGCGTGTGATTTTAACATTTTTAATCAAACACGAGATGAGAACTACACCGAAATGTAACATAAATCTTCAACAAGGACATGACAAAGACAGAACATAAAAGAAAATGTGGGTATTGTATGTGTTTTGTCTTACTATCAGTTACACCAATACACTGTGTAGACAACTCCAGAGGGATATAATTAATGTCTCACACCAACAAAAAACAGATGTAATTCTGTTCATAAGGAGGCCACCATGCAGCCTGTACCCATGTATTACTGAGAAACTATTTGCTCCAGGCACTGCTACATGCATATTTCTTTTAACAAGGATTTCTAGGCTCATGATTCTCAAATATTAATGGCACACAAAGAGGAAAAAACTAGACCAGCATTGAATACATATGATATTTACTATAATACTGGGACAAAATACGTATTATAGGAAAGTCAGACCATTCCTAGGAAAGACTTCATTTTGCTGCAGCTGGAGCTGGTCCTTTTCTTCGGAAAAACAAATGAACATGTGCTTCAAGTGACTAAGAGAGAGAAGGAGAGGTAATGGAGAGCAGAAACCTCTGACACATGTGTAAGGTCACTCATATCCCACACAGCCAAGTGTTTAATTTGAACAGCAATTAAAAGAGCTCTTTGCGAAAACAGAAGAAACAACAAGTGACAACACAGTCTGCTCCTACTGGAGACACAAATTCCATTTCTAATTCATGAGTCTTGACTTTTGTTTATAGTGGTAGTTTATCAAAAGGCAGAGTGATTCTACATTTTTTTTTTCATCTTTCTAAAAACACAACTCTCTATTAAAACCAGAGAAAAGGTTAGAAGGTACAGTTGTATTAGTGTGTTGTGAAGAAAAGTGGTACAGCAAAGACTGCACTGTGGAGCCAGACAAACAAAAATGCTGGTTTTCCCTGTGTATTATAGTTTTCAAATTACTGTACATGATAACGAGTAGATGACTGTGTTCTGTCATTAAACATATACTCATGTAACTCATGTTAGCAGCTTTTAATTATGTAGAGTATATTGTGGCATTTCTTTGCCATTGCATGCAACTTTTAAAAAAATTAGGCCTCTGCATGAAGTGTGCTCTGCTCTTCCTCTAACACAAAAATGACCATTAACTTGTACTCACGCATCTAGTCACTCTGACTAACACGATGAATCACTTTTTAATAGGGGAATGCAACAGGTCTCTTTGAGGTTCACAATTATTTCTAATTAAAACTGTTGTAAAGTCATGAGTTACCGTAACAGATTCTCCAGTTCCGACCCCTTTCTCTGAGGTCATTATGTGCAAAGAGTGGATTTTCTGTGGGACAAATCAAGGAAAGAGAATCATTATGGATTACATTAGTCCTAACTTTACTTGATTCTAGATACGTTTTTTTTTCCTTTACACAACAAAAAGGAAAATTCTGCACATCTGCTGCATTTGGTTGACATTTTAATGCTGTAAAAGCATATTTATCTTAAAAATTGGTTTTAATGTTATCACAACAAAGTCTTATTTTGTTTGCAGGATGGAACAGGTAAGAGTCTGTGTGAGACAAACCAGTAAGTTTTTGTCTGCAGGCCTATCATAACCATCTGAGAGAACCTAAAGCAGGGGGCTGTACCCAAATCTACAGACTCTTGTCGGAGTTCATTTCCCCAAAACCTCCTCCTCTCAATGAATTCCAGATGTTTTTCAGACGAAAGTGAATTTTAAGGGGTGCTGGCATTTGGGGGGAGTTGCTCTTTTTTGAACAGTAAGTATGGTTAGGCATATAAGTATTTGGCCTGTCACATAATTTTCGGAATTTTGCCTCTGTAAACCACCAAACTGGATTTGAAACGAAGCCATCAAGATGTGATTGATGTGTAGACTTTTAGCTTTAATTAAAAGGGGTTTAACAAAAATACTGCATTGACCGATGAGGAATTACAGTCATTTTTATAGTCCCTCATTTTTAGAGGCTCAAAAGTAATTGGACAAACTAAATAATTGTAAATATAAGGATTATTTTTACTACTTGGAGGAAAATACTTTGCAGTCAATGACTGCCTGAAGTCTGGAACCCATGGACATCATCAAATGCTGAGTTTCCTCCTTTGAGATGCTTTGCCAGGCCTTTACTGCAGCCGCCTTCAGTTGCTGCCTGTTTGTGGGTCTTTCTGCCTTCAGTTTTGTCTTCAGTAAGTGAAAACATACTCAATTGGGTTGCGGTCAGGTGACTGACTTGGCTATTGAAAAATATTCCATTTCTTTGCCTTGAGAATCTCTTGGATTGCTTTTGCAGTACGTTTTGGTTCATTACCCATCCGTACTCTGAAGCACCGTCCTATTGGTTTTGTAGCATTTGGCTGAATCTGAGCAGATAGTACAGCCCTATACACTGCAGAATTCATCCTGCTACTTCTATCAGCGGTCACATCATCAATAAACAACAGTGACCCAGTTGCTTTGGCAGCCATACATGCCCACACCACAACACTGCCTCCACCATGTTCGACAGATTACGTGGTGGCTTTGGATCATGAGCCGCTCCTTTCCTTCGCCGTACTCTTCTATTCCCATCGTTCTGGTTAAGGTTAATCTTGGTTTCATCTATCCAAAAAACCTTGTTTCAGAACTGGGCAGCCTTTTTTAGATGTTTTCTGGTATAGTTTTATATGGCCTTTCTGTTCTTGAGTGTTACCAGCATTTTGCACCATGTGGTAAACCCTCTGTATTTATATTCATGAAGCGTCTTGACCTGGCTAGATGTCGTGAAGGGTTTTTCTTCACCAAGGAAAGAGGTCTATGATCATCCAATTTAGTTGTCTTCTGTGGTCTTCCAGGCCTTTTTGTGTTGCTTAGCTCGCCAGTGCATTCCTTCTTTCTAAGAATGTATTTAAGTTGTTCATTTGGCCACTCCCAAAGTTTGTGCTCTCTGTCTGATAGGTTTGTTTTGTTTTTTCAGCATAATGACGGCATCCTTAATTTGCATCAACACCTCGTTGTTTCCATGAATAGCTACGGAATGTAAATTCAACACTTGCTTAATTTGTTATGAAGTAACATGGGAACAGGCCACACCTGGCCATGAAACCGTCAGTCGATTGTCCGATTACTTTTGAGCATCTAAAAATGAGGGACTATGTATAAACATGGCTGTAATTCCTAAATGTTTTTCATCCCCTTGAATTAAAGCTGAAAGTCCACACTGCAATCACATCTTGATGGCTTTGTTTCAAATCCACTGTGGTGGCCTACAGAGTCAAAATTACAAAAACCTTGTCACCGTCCATATACTTCTGTACCTTACTGTATAATGTACATGTATAATCCCTACCTAAAAAGCTGTCTACTTATACACTTAGATATTGCAGGACTTCAACGGTCGGGCTGAGACATTGTGTCCCTAATCTCTTGAACAAGTAGTAAAACTCACCATTTGGCTGCAAAACCAGTGGAATAATTTACAATATATGCAAATATTGAATCTATAGTTGAGACAGTTGAAATAGCTGCAACTAAGAGCAAGTCCATACATACTATACTATTGCCAACTCAGTTCAAGTAACAGCCAGCATAGATACTATTCCAAATCTAATGAAGTCCTGACTTGCACGTCCTTGGCAGAGAATTTACACAATTCTGTGAACCCTCAAATTTAAATAGTAGGTCAGGCAAACAAGCAGAGGAGGTGTTTCAGATCTAGTGACTGTGTGTGGTCCGCTTCCCTGGAATAACCTGAGGTAATGAAGTCATGACTGGAAAAACTACACTGCTCCCTATTTTTAATAAATATCAAATCCTTCTCGCCTGAGGGCCAGATGAAAAGAGGCCGCGACCTAGTGTTCCTCGTGGCTCCTAATAGAATGCCAGCCCCAATGAAAGATTCTCAGACAAGGGGAATCAAACGGAAAAAAATACAGGAAATGCAATAATTGTCCCTGCAGTTTCTACAGAGTCTGCACTGTAGGAAAGATCTAAAAGTGAAGCACACACTGACACGACGTTTCTACTCTTGCAGTCAACTAAATGTGCACTTGACATACTTCTGTAAACGTGTTTTGCCTTTATCTACTAGGGGTTTGTTTTTTCTTTTAAATGTGAATGAGGCTGATGTGATAAATTAGTCTTTCACTATGAACCTCCCATCCTCGAACCAGTCTGACTTCTAGCTGTAAATCATGGTTTCATGCTCGTCAGTCTTTTGCCTGAGTCATTTGACCAGGATTGCAGACTCATTGTTTGCTTTCCTTCCTGGTAGCAGCACACGTTGGCTACTGTGCACGACATTGGCAGCAGATGTGGCGGGGCCCAGAAAAAATAAACTGGCCGACAATGATGCCGTCCGCAGAAGCTAAATATTGACTTAGCGACCTGTAATCAGATTCACACACATGACAGAATGGAAATAAACAGCAACATTTGACCGTGTCACCTCTGCCGACCCTCCCACCACAACACAAGAACCCCAGCTTGCTGGGGGAAAAAAAAAAAAAAAAAAAAAACAGCCGCCTTTGGCTCTCAGCTCAGCCAATCTGATAATGAGAACTTGCCTATGACGCCAGGGGGTGGGAAGAAGAAAATGGAAGACATATTATGATGTATAATTACGTGTGTGACACTCCTGCCTCCTACCAGCTCTAAAATCAAGCTTTGGCGTGAAAGCTTTGAAGTGGACTCCCCTCAGACTCCGACCTTTCTTCTCAAAATAGAATTTAACTAAAAAACTCAAGGATTTCAAGTGAAAAGCCCACTTTTGAAGCTGAAGCAGCTGAGTCTATGATTATACTGTGCATTGCAGCTATAATTTGACCTTTTAAAAACACAACAATGAACAAACAAAAAACTGTTTTCAAATTGGATTTCAGTGTTGTTTAGATGCAGGATTTCTGTATTTGACAAAAACTTATGTTGCCTGTTTAAGAGATTACCTTTCTCCACATCTGTTTATAAGATCAATGTTAATCCAAGCATCTGTTTATCTGCCCGAGTCACAGTGATGGCTCATCTTCTACAGAGAGAGAAAACATTAAGCCTGCATTCTCTGAGCTTTATAAATTAAGGCTCCAAATATAAGACCTTCATGTGGTTGGAATCTGGAGATTAAACAATGGTCATAAATCAGGCGCATCTGGGGTGCAATAAATCTTTCGTTCTATCTTTGGGCTCATCTCACTCTGGGTCCCGTTTAGCAGGATTTGAAGAGCTCTCAGTGCAGATAGACGGATCACTTTGGGAAGGGATTATGTGACACAGTTGTATTGTTCATCCATGAAAATCACTTTTTGCTATGGATCAGCATGTACTTGGAATCAAATTGTCCATGAATTTCATTACTTAGATACTTACATTTGGTTCCAAGGATTATTTTGGCCGACAACAAGGGTGTTACACTCCACTGATCTGCAAAAAGGCACAATTGATTCAGTGGTGACTCATATAGCTTCATAATTTGAACTGAAAACTTCAAGAAAATCCCACGTTGCGTATTGTATCTGAGAATTATATCCCAAAGTTTTCTTGACTCTGAGTTCTGACTGCACCTGCTGTCAGACATGCAAAACCTAGTCATGTCAAATAATTTGTGCATGAAAATGTGCCTTGCAGTGTTTGTACACATGTAACACTATCATGTTTTTGCATTATTTAAGACACTAGTCATTTCTCTGCACATACGCAACCACTCCCTTCTTTATGTGTTGAAACATGGCAGTCATTCTCTCATTATTATGAAGTGATGTGTTTTCTGCCCTATTCAGAAAACGATTACATTATTGTAATAATTAATCATTAATAATACATTAATGTCTCATTATGTTCCTGAAGAAAAGCAAAGCTTTGATCAAGCCGTAGTCACCTCTATATTTGAGTTTCCTGCGTAATTATTATTCGTCTCCATGTCTCCCGGGCTTATTTGCAGCAGCTGTTTGGGAATTGATTCTGTATTATACACCAAACCATCTGTTATTCATTTACTCTTTATTTGTTTTGTTTTCTATGAATTGAACACAACCAAAATGAGTGTTCAGAATCTTTTATTACTTGCCAGTGGACCCAACTAATGAGGGATATGAAAGCTTTCTGCCAAGCTTTATGTTTTGGAGCACTAAGGCCTTCAACCACATGCTTTTCGTAGCATGCATTTTATTTATTTATTTAGATAATATTTATATATACATATATCTGAAGTCATCAATCTGAAGTACTGTAAAAGGATGTACTGATGTTGAAGTCAACAATATGTCCATTTTTCCCCCATAAAAGTTAGCTGAATAAAAAGTTTGAGTGAGACCACACCAAACTGGTGTGGAGTTTTTCCAACCCGAGCTGCACTCTAGGTTTTTAAACACAATTCAGTACTCTCCTTTTCCCAGGCTTCTTTTCCCAGCGTTCTAACAAGCACTTTTACTGTACCAGGAACAGTTCTATATACAGTCTCTTCTTGCATATCCAAGCAGCAACTCCAACCACATTTAAAAAAAAAAGAAAAGTGTCCACTATGATGTTTTATGTATTTCAAGCCAGTTTCAAGCCTCTGCAAGTGGATTAGTATTCTGTGCTGACACGAACTTAAACTACTGGCTGCCTGGAAGGTACAGTAGGGAAAACACATTAAATCTAAGAATCTATAGTAGGATTTTGGAAAATTGACAGGTATTCTTTAAGATGCTTAAAGTACACCAAAATGTAGGCTTGTTTAGGCATTATGTTTTAGAGAAGAGAAAACTTCTTAAACTTTGTGGACTTAGCATCCAGCATCGTTCTCTGGATATTGATGTAGGGAGGGGAAAGCAAGTGGCCATTTCACAATTTGACTCAGATAATTCAGATCTAACTGAATTATCCCCGAAATTCATAAAAGATGCTTCATATAGGGTTGCCCAGGCAAAATAAAGTTGAACTGTGTTCACATTTTGGCACAACGCATTGCAACAGTTTAGCCTATCAAATATATGCAAGCGTACATTCCTGATAGATTATTTGGTAATGTGAACAGTTAGTTTCTAATATTTACCTGGTCATTGTCACAACAGAGGATAAAACGACTGTCGCCATGATAACTTTCCCAAGTTGTAAAATTCTTCTTAATATTATAACCCCCTGTGCAGTGTTTTAGTATCTGATAAGCCTAAAAACTTATATTTCAATTATTCAAACTGGACTTCCTGGATCTTATTTCTTGTCTCACCAGTACCTGAAGCAACAGCCTTAGCCAATGCAGCTCCTTGTTTTGTTTTAACGCAGAGTTTTTTTCAGTTTGAATGGTCGGTAAGGCACAATTTCAAAACCAGAGCCAGTGTACAGTGTTATTTCTCATAACTGAAAGTGACAAATAAAATACTTATTAACTGTTATCTAATACACTATTTGTTTGCATTTTTCAATGAGAGGCCAAGAGGTTACATTTAAAAGCTATTCCGCTAGCATACCACTGATCTCAATGGTGATCAGCAACATTGATCAGTTCTTTCAGATCAAGTAATTTAAGACTACAGGCATATGCATTAATTAAAACCTCCAGCAGGACGCCCAAGTTTTCAAGTCCGTGTTTGAGGTAACAAACATTTTACAGTTAAGATTGGTCAAGTTAAAAAAACAATTAGTGAATATTCGTGTCAATAGCATATATCTGGTGTATTACAAGACATAGTGGATTGTACATTTACAATAAAAGCTTAATGTGGAAAAAAAATTTAAAGTACTGCTTTTTACATACACTCTAAAAGCAGCTTTTGAACCAGACCCAGGTAATATGGCTGCCATATGGTTCCATTTGTGTGTGGGAATGTGTTTTGATATTTCCTCTCTATTGTTATGCTCTAAATGAACTATCCAAATGTTGCCTTTTATTTCAGTAGTAATTTTCGGATGCCTGGACAAACTGTCAGCCTAGACCAATTCCTTCAGCAGCCATCTGGACCATTCAGGATTTGGCCCATTAGTACCCCTTCAATGCCTGCACATTTTTGGCCACACTACACAGGAGAGGAGACAGCGGCTCAGATGACGCCAAAGGTAATCACAGGAACTCGAACGAGCCCCTGCCATTGGTGCACGGACCAGACTGATAAGTTGGACAAAATGCACATTGGAAGTTTGAGGAGGAGATTTTATTTCAAGCCAGGCAATTTGCTGCTGATTGCCAGGCAGATTGGTGGATCGTTGGCTAATCAAGATGGCAGCAAATTGATTAAACCCGGCCAGTCCTTTGAATAAGGGCCTGTTCCCTCCAAGTTAAATGACTCCATCTTGAAAAAAAAAAAAAAAAAAAAAAATCAGCAATCAGGAAAGAAAGTCAACTGTTTCATGAGAAATGTGTGTCATGTGTGTCAACATAAATTCATCTTTTTGGTCCGTTTTGGGATAGAATAGCATATAAAAGACATTTTTGAACTAACAACACAAGAAAACCCCATTATCATATTCAATACTGGGTATTGTTAAACGGCTACAAAGATCGAGTGATGTTGCATTACATAACAAATGTAGGCTACTTTACAAAGATCTAGTTTCATAAAGTTTGAGTGTTTATTTAAAATGTTATAAACAAAGATTTAACTTACTTGTTTGCAGGAAATTAAAAAAAAAAAAAAAAAAAAAAAAAGTACTGGTCTTGGCCTTGACCAGCTAACAACTGCTAAAAATGAACTGTTCAAATGTAATCTTTTAGATACTATATCTTAGCTTGCATTAATCAATGCAAAAGTATAGTATAAACAAAATCTTTATCTGTAATGGCAGCTACTTTTTTCCAGTGTAGGAAATCTCTCTCTTGAATATATGCAGTCATGACAACAAGTCCTCTGAGCCGCACTGGGTTTCGAAGAGACACCTTATCCTTCTAATCTTTCTGTAATGAACCGGAATCAGTAGGACCAGCTCTCAGGTTTGACAATGTGTATCATAATGGGCTTATTGTGTCTGTGTGTTAAATTGATGGCTGGGCCTGCTGCAAGACTGTAGCCACATGCAACGGAAACAGATATTCAGTGTCTCATGTTCATCTACTGCTATGTCCAGCACAAAGAGTTAAAGGTTCCTGAGGTAAAAACATGCTTCTGTTTCTAATATTCTGCAGAAAATTGTCTACTTAAGATACTGTCATGTTGACATTTTTCTCATTGCTAAGACGTAACAATTCTCAAATAATTCTGCAATGATAACGTTTCTTGATATACATAAATTGGCACATTGTAATTTTAACTAACTTACTCTGTAGATTTGCTCTATTTCTCCAAATGATATATGGAATGCTTATGTTTGGTGCGGTATGTGGACCTCCAACCACAGGAGGTGACAAATCAATACTTATGTAGAAAGTACAATATATATTAGAATATTTATGTATTATGTATATGTTATGTATTCCGAAGGTGAAGAATGAACCTCCCACTCAAGTACAAAGTGTCTTGAAAAAAAGGATCCAGTGAGATTCCATCTAGAGGAAGCATAACTCCTCAACAACAGATTTTTTTTTTTTTTTTTTTAATTCTTTTGGCATCTGCTACAGTCACAGTCAAGGAAAACAACTTAACATTTCCATGTACTGTTTTTTGTTTTTTTGTCTTTTACAAGTTACATTTTTCAGTTACTAAATGATTCCTCTATGCCATTAAGTTTCCTACTATAACTTTGGAAGATGCTAAATGTTTTGTTTATGAGTGACAGTGCTGGGGTGTCACCTGCAGTGTGCGGCAGCTGTGGGAAAACAGAGGTGAGCTCATAAGGTCATAAATCATCCTCAACCCACTTGCTGTTAGCTTAGTGACATTTCTTCAAAGAGAACCCCTGTCTTCAAATGAACTTGTTGCCTTCACTGACACAGGTTTAGCTTGCCCAGCTGTTTAAAGTGTGTGTTGTGAGTGTATTCCTGATGTATTCTTTTGAACTCCTCAAATGATGATGAATGGGATGGCAAAGCAATGGACTCATGCAGTATCAGTATCAGTTCCTAGAACATATCTGATCCCCAGAAAATCATCCTGGAGAATGTCATGTGCATCTTTTCTAAATTTTCCATCTCATCTAATTCATTTCCTACGGAGCTTTGCTCAAATGTAGCTCTTCACTTCTTCCTTCTGCCTCTGGCAGAGGGAATAATGTGGCGTAGTGAATGTTTTACTACTGCAGACTGCACCCACTACAAGGAATCACCAGAACTCCCGGTTGACCGGTCGATTGGTTGGTGGATATGCTCTCATCCGACCAAATTCTCCTCGGTCGGACAATCTCCAGCGTTACTTTCATAAGGAGAAAAGCGCTGCAGTAATAGGCTTCCAGGATTAATCTATCATTTTCAGCAGTGGAAGAGATAGACTATGGCGAAAAAAACCCCATTTTCACAACTTTTAATAATCAATAATAATAATAATAATAATAAATTTCTGTGTGTTCTCTCAGCTAAACAACAAATTCAACAGCAATTGTGTTTTTCATTTAGTTTAACTGAATAAGAAATTAATAAAAACTTAAAAAGGTGAAAAAAAAAGTAGGAAATGGAATATGAGCACTTAGGAGAAGCTCATCAAAAATTCTATACAATCTATACAAATTAAACCTGCATTAACTGATTTTTTTGGCCACTTGGGGGCAGTGCAACAAGCTGCAAGCATAAAATTGACATGTTATCACTTCATAATGTTGATGGCAACGTGTGAGCAAAAAGTTGCCTATTTACACAGAAACGGAGAAACGGAGAAACATTAGCAGTCACTTAGTGTTGCGTTTCTGGTCACCTGATTTGATTTCATTTTACTGATTTTATTCTTTTAATTAACAACACCTCTCCAAATATTCACATAGCAAAAACAGACAACACACATATTCAAGCCAACATGGGAAATGCAAAGAAAAAAAAATCTGAAAACTAGAAATTACTATTAACTTGTGTGGACTTAACCTGGCTAGAGCTGCTATGATTAATCAATTAGTCCCTCAAAAGAAAATATTTCAGGAACTATTTAGATTAAAAAAAAAAAAAAAAAAGTCCAACATTCTCTAGTACAGCTTCCCATTTGGAGAATTTTCTGGGTTCCTTAGTGTTATATGATAGAAAACTGAATATCTTTGGGTTTCAGTTTTTGTTGGTCAGACAAAGCAACACATCTTTAAAAAAAAAAAATTCACTGACATATTCTAGGCTAAACAATGAATTGATTTATTAAGAAAATAATCAATGAATAAAGAGACAGTAGGGTTTCTTAACTTGCTTGTAAACTTTTACTTTGAGGAGAAACAAAGGGTTTGTATTATCTTGCGGGCTAACCTGAAAAACTTTCTGTAGAGCAAAAGGGGTTTCTGCTGCTGAAAGAAGTGGAATGAAGAAGTGGAGACGGAGCAGTGACGCTCTTAAAAATTACATTCAGATGTCACATAAAAAGATTTACACTTCAACCGCTCTGTTGTCTTTTATAGCTGCAGTCCAGCTTTACTCAACACTTCTTGTGATTTTTGCGGAGGTTTCACAACAAATATACAGTTTTTGACCAAATAAATTGAATAATGCTTCAAGCTGAGGTTAGCCTCTGATGAAATTAAATCCACCCTATTTCCATTTTGGAAGAGCTGTCTGATACACAATCACATCAGAGACAGGAGACAGCAAACTGTTGCTTATTCTTTAGTCTTCTGCAAGGCACAAAGAAAATGCCAACAAGGTTTCCATTGTAAAAGAACAGAAGTCCTTTGTGTGCCCTGCCACTGAGTTCGGTGTTTCCATAGCCCTTTGCTCTCCACTCTCTAAATCATATTATATTCCTGAAGTACAATGACATGTGAAGGATAGTGTTTCTCCTCACTCAGACGTTTTTGTCAGAGTGCCTTAAAGTTTTGTCTTGGCCTGGAAACCTGAGCCCTGCTCCCCAGGCAGCTCAGCACACAGACTAAAGACAATGGCTTTCAGTATTTTTTTCAGTATGCACTATTTTATTGGTTTGAAGAGGTCTGGTGTAAAAACCATAAAAAAGTTCAAGCCTGTAAGAAGAGGAAATCTGCATATGACTACCATGTTCGGCAGCTTAGAGTGATAGCATGCTAACATTTGCTAATTAGCAGTAAACACAAAGTACAGCTGAGGCTGATGGGAATGTCATTATTTTTGCAGGCATTTAGTCAAAAACCAAAGTATTGGACAAATTAAAATTTTGACCAGATCATGGTGCTAGATGGAAAGTGTGGGTATCGTCCTAGTTGTTATAGTGTATACTGAGGGAGACGTATTTATATTATTATCTATAATATTTCTTTCACGCTTGGGAGACGTGGAAGAGTTGGTGTGTTGGTAAAAAGTTAAATGCGACTGAGTGCAACGGAAAGAGATTTCGGCTAATACAACTAACGACATACAGAAATCACGTGACTTCCTGTAATGGCACACAGTTGGTTAAAAATGTCTCTTAACATTCTCAAATGCTTCTTCACCTAAAGTTGGTGTGTTAAATGCCTTTGCACAACAACAACTTCCCGAAATTGCTTACTGCGCCGACGTTCCCAGATGTATGGAGGGCGACGCGGCGGTGGCGCCATAGCCATTTGGGCTGTCACTGCACAGGCCACTGCGAGCTCTCTTCATCGCCTCTGGATGGCTTTTAACACGCTTATGTATGCACACGTGGCTGTTACCAGGACCCTTCCAAAAGCACACAGCTGTAATAGCTGTAATATAAAAACTCTCCATTTCAATTGTCCAGTGCGCATTTCGTCTCCAAGCTTTCCATCGTGATAGTACATTTATGGGTTCCCTTCATTTGAGGTTTGACTGGTGCTCTTTTAATTAGAACATATCGTTGTGCCCTCTTCTTCTGCAGTGGTATAACGGCACCTGACTGGAGAATTCGTGCCACCTACTGGTTATCTCAATGAACCAACTCTTAATGTTAGCATAACAGTACTGGATGGAAACGCGCATTAATTCGCGTTTTCTTTTGATGATTTTCTGATTAAAATTTGCAGTACATTTGGATGGACACCCAGCTACTGCCATCCCTTGAGCCAAGCCAATAGCATGGCTAAAAATGAGAAATATAAATGAATGTCTACAATTTACAAGTTGCTGGAAGACTATACAACACAATATTTTTGGAAGTGCATGTGCATAACTAAGTGTGTGCTTCTGGGTTTGACCTGCCTACAATTTCTGGGCATTAATATCTTGGCAGAAATAGTGTTTCAATATCCTCTCCCCTCTTTCTTCTATTTTCTCCCTCCTGCTTTCTTCCTGTCGCTCTCCCTTCATCCGCTCCCCTCTTCCTCTCTTATTGGCTGTCAGAGACACGTCTGTGGTTCTGTGGGATCCTCCCATGTAAACAGGCATGTTTTACGGCCAGCAGACTGCCAAAACCCCACAATTTGTCACTTCCCCAAGTCAGTTAGGCTTCTGCGGGTTGCAAGGTGCTGGCAAAGGTACTTCGAGGGGAAACCTCAGGCAAAGTGAGGCCAGAGATGGACGAGATGTGGTCGGTGGCTTGTGCTTTTTTGTAGGTGTGCTGAAAGTACAAACCACCAGACTGCCTCCAACAAAAACCAATACAACCTTCATCTGTTTACACTTCGGACTATGTTTTGGCGTGACAGATGTTACTTCTTAGTGAATTAGAACCTCAGGTCGTCATGTTACTCGCAGTGTAGCTAAACTGTGTAACCAATGGTCACTGGCAGACTCTCCACATCCAGAACTTGGCATCTGCCTGGTCCGAGCCACAAACCCACCATTCATTAGGAGCACATGGTGAGAGAAGGTTAATATGCAAAGTGCAGAAGCTGAACACCGTCTAATGCAACCTGACACGTCATATGCTTCAGTTCAAAAGTCACAGCGTGAAGAGTTTAACAAAAAGTGTCAGAGAAAATGACACTTTTTGTCAATCCCACAGTCACACTACAGAACAGAACATTAAGGATTGTATTTCAAAATGTGCCCTTTGAAAAACATATGCTCTCCAAACATCATCAACACTCACCTCAGATAACAATATTTATTGATTGATGAATCTGTTGGGGGGGGGGCTGTTTTGACCGATCACCTTTTTCTACAAAGATAATCAGTCATTGTGTCATGGTGTGTCAGTAGTAAGTCGTTTGACTTTGACAAAAATTTACAATTTAGCCATAATTAATATATAGTTTAATAAAAAAAAGGGATCTTTTCTTTTTTTACCTTGAGAGAGATGTTAGTGTTTTCAAATAAAATCTAATTTTGGAAGAAAATTCAATTTGAATGTCGTGACCAGAGCTTAAATGATTCGATTAATCAATTAGTCGGTTGACAGAAAATTAATCTGCAGCAACTGTAATGAACAATTAAACATTGAATGCATTTTTAAAATGAAAAAAACTTAAAATGTGAATATTGGCGGTTTTTTCGTTTTCTGTGATAGTAAACTGAATTTCTTTTGGAATTGGACTGTCGGATGGACAAAACTCTCTAGTAACGTTGTGATGGCCATTTCGTTCCCTGATATTTTACAGACTAAACAATAAATCAAGAAAACAATCTTTCTTTAATCAATAATGAAAAAAAATGTTTATTGCAGCCCTAGTAATGATATCTTAAATTATTCTCACAGCCAGAATTTAAAGTGCAGATGTAAGTTTGGAGCTGACCTAATTCACTGTCATGATATTATACTGAAGACACCATTCACTGATTTGACAAGGGTCTCAGCTGTTTGTACTTGTAACAGCTTGTCAGATAATCTGCTCCTGCAGCTTGATAAACTGGTGTGGGTATCGTGGTACTTGAGGTTTCATATGTACAAGGGATGCCCAAACATTGACACTGAACTACCAAAGCTAAACACGATTGTATCTGATCTAACTTGTGTTATTGTATTACACAAAAATGCATGATAACATTGAAAACAACTCTTAGATGAGCATATGCTGTATGTCTGTATGCATATTTGTGTGTTCTGGACACCGCATAACAAAATGTGTAGCTGCCAGTAGTTCAACAGCTGGGAGAATTCACGGGGAATCAATAACTCATTGTAAATAATGTGAAAACACACGTAAAACAGCACTATAATTAATATTACCAAAACCCACTGAATCCGAATCCTTTCGAACCACTTTTTGAATTCTTTGCTTTGCTTTTCAACATTTGAAAGTAACTTGTGACCAAAAACAGCTATAACTCAGAAATGTCTCTGTGTTGGTTCAGAAGGCAGACACCCTACAGTTTTTATTGGCACAGTAGAGTTCACAATCTGTGCCTACAGCCTGGAAATTAAATGAGCAGCATAATACATGAAAAAAAAAAAAGGAAGAGAAATGGGGTCTTGGTTAGAGATTTTTTTTTTTTTTTCCCACCCTCGGAGCTAAACATATCCAGTTATTTTGCTGACCAGGAACCAAATCCAAAATGAACCCGGCTATCGGCAACCATCCCTAATTGTACACGATAAACCTGAGTAACAAGACATACAAAAGTATTCTAAGTCACAGTCTGCACTGATTATAACTACTTATAGACAAGTTATACGTGCATATGTAGAAGCTGTCACAGTTGTCTGACAAAAATCAACCAATGTCCTTATTCGTCACTGATTCTGTCCAGTTGTTGTGGCCACCAAGACAGACGGATACACTTGCTTTTAAAGGGGATCAAATCTGTGATCATCGTGTTACAGTATGGACAGACCCAACCACCAGGCTTCTTTGCCAGCTGTTTAAATGCAGAGTACGTTCATGATATTAAGATATATTGGTGCTTATTGAGAGATGTCAGCAGTCGTCGTTGGACAGCTTAGCCCCTCAAGTGTCAGTGGTTTTGTGGGTGTTGGTTCAGCGTCGGTACAGAACCAAAAGCTTATGAAAATGCTTTCAGAAGGGATTTAGCTGATGAAGACAAGCAGTTGCCTTTGTCATCTGTGCATATGCACACACATGCAGATGTACACAGCCTCCCCCACTAAATACACACACACACACACACACACACACACACACACACACACACACACACACACTTCTCCCATTACTTGTCTGTTGTCTTTCCACAGCTCGTCCGCCAGATGCACCAAGAAACAGATGAGAGTGATGAAGACAGAAAGAGAGAGAGAGGGAGAGGGAGACCCTGATTCTGAACCATTGAAGAAGGGACTGAAAAAGTTAAAGAAAAAGATAGAGAGAGATAGAAGGGGGGAGAGGAGAGAGGAGTGAATAGGCGGAGGAGCGCGGAAAGAGTCGTGTGTGTTTCTGACGATTCACGCCAGCAAGGTGAGGGAGAAGAGGGGTCAAGGGGACTGCAAGTAGGGGAGGAGAGAGAAGGGGGAGCAAGAAGGAGCAAGGGGAAGTGCAAACTTCCTTTGGCCAAGGTGAAGAAAACACAAGCTGGCCTCCCGCTAATATCTGTGTTAACCAAGAGACTGGCAAGGACGGGTCTCCTCACTTTCTCTCTCCTGCTTCATTCCCATCTCTTTACACGCTCTCTCACACACTCACACACACCATCTGCTCTCTGCTCTATCGATTTGTGTTTCTCCTCTTTTTTTCCTTTTCTGTAAGCTTCTAACCGTTGCAACAACATATCTTCTCTCTCTCTCTCGCTCTCGTCCTCATGCTGTTCGGGCACCAAACTTACATCTAGGGTTGAGTGATAATTAATTTAGGGCTAAAAAAATTGGTCGATTAATCAACTAGTCAGTCAAATAATCTACAACTATTTTGATCATCATTTACAGATTTGTGTGCATTTTTCAAGCAAAACTGAACATAAAAAAAACTAAATGATTATTTGGTTAATCAAGAAAATATTTGGCAGTTTGATTGATAATGAAAATAATAGCTAGTTGCAGCCCTAAATTCAAAATTTCCATTTGTCAACTTTTCAGTGGAATCGTATGATTATATGATGTTTGCGTTTTCCAAAATTCTGTCAACTCTTTAATGCAAATTTGGACCATAACCAACCAAATGAGTTACAGACGTTCTTGTTTCACATGTGAGAAGTTATGTCTCGTGTAATGCATAGCAGTGGAATACAAGTCATTACATACACCGACTGTTCAATCAGTTTCAGAGCTGAAACGACTGGTCAATTAAGCAATTAGTCGATCGACAGAAATATAATCTGCAATCGATTATTTTTTTCAGTCATTTTCAAGCAAAACTGGCAAAAATTGACTGGTTTCTTGTTCTCAAATATAAAGATTTGTTGGCTAAACCGAGTCAGGTTTCATGTGATTCGGTGTGTATCTGCCCTATTGTGATATACCTGGATATGCTGATATTAGAAAAATATGATTGATTTCAGCCATATCGCCCAGCCCTGCTTACTGTATATCTACCAAGAGTCTTCTTGAGTGCCGTGTCTCATGTGTCTGTCCACCTCATAACTGCACCTGAAATTTTGTCCCACTTTGCTTCCCTTCCACACAGCCTTTCAGAGGGCACAAGGTCAAACCAGAACACAGAAAAAGCCCAGGAGCCTCCTGGAGACATCTTGGGAATGCCGAACATGACCGACAAAATGAAGACACAGCTGCGCTCGTCTGAGAGCTCCCAGTCTCTCAGGAACGTGGAGTTATGAGGCCGCTCACACACGACTCTGTTTGCTTAGTCTCTGACACGGAAAGACAACCAACACGAGAGATGGGAAGAGAGAGAGAAGGGAGAAAGAGAAGGGAGGAGAGGGGTGAGACGAGAGTGTGTGTGTGTGTGTGGGGGGGGGGGGGGAATGACTGATTGTAAAGTATACAGATCAAAGTTAGCACAAAGACAGATCCCATAAAGAAAGAGTAATACCAGGAAGATATTGGAAGGACGTTGCTTTTACTGGAACGCTCAAACACCCTGCAGGCCCTCCAAAACATGATCAGCCCGGACTGCTTTCGCAATAAGTGGAAGTCTGACTGCACAATTGTTAAAGTGATATGTCCCTTTAGAGGAACCCTGACACCCCATAAGGGTGTTTGGGCTGTCTCTGATGACTGCGGACAGGTTCCATTTGTTTCTTAAAAGAATGCAGAACACAGTCCTATTCCAGAAACTGCAATATTATGCATTTTGAAAAGAAAAACAGTTTCCCAAATTCTTGTGTCAGTATTTTAAACCAAAGGGATCCATTCTATTCAGCTTCTGTATCCTTTGCCAAACTTGCCCACGATCTTTTGAGAAGTATTTTCCCCCACAAACTTTCTTGAGAAAATACCCATTTCCAAAAGGTGAAAATTTCTTTTCAGGATGATTCAGCTTCGACTCTCAACTTACAGCGAAGTTCCTGTGTGCTCTTACAAGTAAAACTTTTCTTTTCAGTAGCCAATCACAGATGTTCAACGGATGTCAGAGCTCATGCTGTAGCCATTTTAAGATATTATTTTGTGTTTTAACAATTGGTGTGACTCACTAGCAAAAACAAAATGGCACAAAAATTTACTCCCATCCTGACATTTTGTAACAAACTTCATAGATTATACTATTCTGTTCTGTAACTAGATTCCAAACTTAGTTTCTATCTGAGAACTGTAACATTCAAGCAGTATTTTGCCTGTTGAATTCATTTACTGCAAATCACATATACTTTACATTGCTGGTGACCTTTTGCCAGAGTACCCTGTAATATTTTAGCGATCTTTTAGAACAACAGCTCTTATAAGTAATTTTGAAAACAATACATGCACATATGATATTAACAGTGACAATTACCTCTCAAACAAGCTGACTTTCATATCAACTTGAATAGAAACTGTGGCCTCCTGGGAAGGTATAAAAACACACACACACACACACACACACACACACACACACACACACACACACACACACACACACACACACACAAAAAGAAAAAAAAAAGTGGAAAATGACCAGGAGTAATGTAAAGTATACATGAAATGTAGCAAATTGGCTAATTTGTATGAGAACACTGGTAAGGTCCTTTAAAATTTACATTTCAAAATGACACACACAGACACACCAAGGCTTCATCCAAAAAGGTGTCGGTCATAGCTCCTGGTTGGTGGCCCACTGGTGTCAATCTCAAGCATAAACCCACACACACACACACACACACACACCTACACACCCACACACACACAGTCACAGTTGAAACAGCTGGCCAAAATAAACCTGAATTAGCGAAGGCAACAAGTTCATTTGAAGACGGGGGCTCTCTTTGAAGTCGTGTCGTTCAGTCGGTGAGCCAACACTATTGTGAGCCGAGGAAGATTTACGACCTCTCCGGCCAGCTCACCTCTGCTTTCCCACAGCTGCTCTAACGCCTTCTGCTGCCGACAGGCCAGACAGACCACTGATGAAGGCTCGATTAAACGCCAAGGATGCCACTGTGTGATCTGTCATACAATTATTGAAAATAATGCACACAAGCACTGATTCAAGCTGTGCACACAGCAGTAAGACCTACAAAAAAAAAAAAAAAAAAACTGTCTCTCTTTGTTTTCTTTCTAATGCAGGTGCGGGCTGAATATAAAATCTGAATTTTGACAAACTTATGCTGTGAACGCCTCTCATCCAGTGGCAGAGGGAGACTTGAACATTTTAAGTCCAGGGTGAGGCAGTCATAGCACAACCCACCAGTCAACTACCGCCCCCTGCTGGCCACGGGCAGGTACTCATTCTTGGCAGACAATGTCTCAAGAATTCAGATTTGGATACTTACTGGTGCGGCTGAACGAAGTAACTTGTAATCTGTATCAAAATAAATCATCATATTTACCCTGACACTTATAAATGTAACAATAATTATTTTTTTATACGTCAATGCACGTGTTTTCTATCTCATGTTGTTCTCTCTTCTGATGCATTTGTGCTTTTTATTTAGATTATGACCGGTGGCCAAACTTCTATTCAGATGTCATTCGTTGTAGTAGCTATTTTCAATGTATATACATTTGTTGAAAATTGCAAATTGACTAAATTTGGTCCGTACGGGATTCCTAATGTGATAAATACAGTTTATTGTCTCGCCCTACTCTCTGTCATATTTTGTGTCACTTAATGAGTAATGTATTGTATGGTTCATACATGCTACCTCAAACTGTACATGTCTGACAGTAAAACACAGTGTGTTTCTGAACCACAAAAAAAAAAAAAAAAACAACCACCACAATTTCCCAATGCCCACAGTAAGATCTTCAAATGTTTTGCTTTGTCTGAGCAGGGATCCAAAACTCAACTATGAAAAACCAGCAAAATATTCACATTTGGGAAGCTGGAACCAGAGAATTTGGGCATTTGCCCTAAAAAAAAAAAGAAAGAAAGAAATCACTCTAAATGATTAAGCGATTATCAAAATTGTTGCCGAATGACAAATTGGAATTGGCTCATGTTTGCAGCTCTATCACGCACATGCTATATCCAATAATATAGGAAATGTGGCAACAAATTTCTTTCTTATCTCAAACTGTACGTGTCTGACAGTAAAACACAATGTGTTTCTGAACCACACACCAACAAATATATTCAAATGTCTAATTAATCGCGCAGACAGTTATAAGCTGTCCACGGCTGGCTGATTATGCTTCCCAGCTGCTCTCCTCTCTGCAGTTCCACCGCCTACACAGGTTTTAAGGCCTTTTAGAGCTCCATCATTATTTCTGTAAAGAACCCCATTTTCTCACTGCATCGGGTAAGTTATTGCAACAATTGAGCTTCACTTAAAGGCCATTATTTATGTCAGAGCTCGGGCTGCCAGGTTGAAACTAGAGCACCTGTCTCACTTGGCCGAGAGGGAACTGGTGAAGTCACAGCCCAAAGAAATAATACCACCATTACACATCTCTAATGTGTCTGCTCATTCTTGGCTCCCTGATGGTGGAAAAGCTGCCCTACTATGATAATAACAGAAGTCGCTTCCTTCTTACAAAGTCATCTTTTAACTATTACCTCGTGTCACCTTGAAAAAAATCAGATCCCTCTCTGCTTTTCACGCAAAAGTTTTCATCAAACTCCCGTCCCTCTTCTTTCATATTTTATTTTCAGAGCTCCTAGATGATACCAACTTCATGGGAACTTTGTTAGAGAAATCTTGCCTTGGCAGTTTTACTGCTTTTAATAGCTTTCATGTAAAAGCAGTGGAAGTTTGTTAAGAAGAGAAATAGACTACGCTCAAACTTCTCTGTGAATTTCCCTTCCATACATCCATTAAGATTATCCATAAATAATCTCAGTCACCAAAAGCAAAGCAATATAGATACAGGCAGCCTTTGATGTTTATGTAAGGTAAGAAATACAAGAAATAAAGGATATTAAATTTCAGTCTTAATAGCGGAGATGGTAGAAGCCCACGCTGTTGTCATCCTTCACATTTTCAGTAATATACCGCTATGTTTGAGAAAATTCACCTGCACACAAGGCATGAGTCATCCTGCTGCATCCAAGCATTTGTCACTCATCCGTAGCAGAAGTTGAACTGTAACATACAACATATTGGAAATATTAAAACTCTTTAGAACATTTCATTTCTACATTAAATCCTACAATAACATACACTGCAGCGTGTAATCATATACACACACACACACACACACACACACACACACACACACCTTGTTTTTAGGAACCGGCTCAAAAACTCTAAAAACTGCCGAAATGATTAGTCCCATAATGGGCACAACTGTTCATTTTGATAATTGACTGAATTTATCAAACGAAATGCCAAACATTTGCTCGTTCCAGCTTCTGAGAGGTGAGGATTTAATCATTTCTTCTTGTTTATATCATTGTAAATTGAGTATCCCTTGAGTTTTGGACTGTTGGTTGGACAAAACAAGCAATTTGAGGACATCACCTTGTAGAGCTAGACCGATAAATGGACCAGGCCGTTACATAGTTTGTCCACCAGAGAGCACTACCACTACCAACAAGATAAAAAAATGCTATTACCACTAGCCCATACTGTAAGTCATTATCTTTAATTTTTATTTTTTAAACAACCAAACATCACTATTTTCCTCAAATATCTAGTATCAGTAATGGGCTATGTCACCTTTGTGAATTGTGATGGGCATTTTTCAATATTTTCTGATATTCTATAGGATTTTTTATATCTATCTATCTATATCTATCTCTATCTCTATCCTTATCAAGAGAATTCATCCCACTGGTGCAAAAATCCTATAAATTTTATATCATCGTAAAGAAACTACAAGAGATATTACCACAAACAGGTCATCTCACAGTATATACAGTACCTGCATGTGTAATCATCACTTTATTTCCTAATCCGAACTCTACTCCATTCAACAATATGTAAAATACACAACCATTCAGCCACAACAGGCATGTAGAGGCATTGTACTGTGGCTGAATTGCTGCCTATTTTATGTATCTTTGGCTGAAGGTAAAGTAGAGCAAATTTTCTCCCTAAAAACGATAGGACATGCATACATGGTGCTTGTTAGAGTGAAACCTTCTGATTTGGCACGGTCTAGGCGCAGCACCATTACGGATTATTATACAGTCAGCGGTGTATTGTATGATCATCAGTTTTAGGCTTATATGAGTCGACAAACCTGCCAACATTCACTAGACAGCTGTCGCTCCAGATTCATGTGATTTTTAGCCACAAACGTAACATTTATAAAAATGCTCACATCCTGTGAAAATTAAGAGTTCAGTTTTCAAAAACATGCAAAAATTCTCACACAGAAATGCAAACAAACAAAGCCAAAGCAAATCTGGGGTCTAAAAAATTGCTACGTTTGTAACCATGAAATTACAAGGTAACATTATAGTTTATACAGCTATAAAAACATAATTATGCACTGTGGTTTTATGAATACTGAGGTTCTCAAAATTAGGTCCCTCAGAAAAGCTAAATACATTTCTGTTAATTTGTTCCCCTTTCCCAGGCCTTTGATTCGGCCACTGTGGTGAGATAAATGTTTATAAATCACGGGGTTAGCAACCGAGACACTTTCTGCGAGCACACAAGCGTGTCTGGCCAGAATGAATATGGTTTCGATTTGCAGTGCACACCAATGCTCCAGCCAATGCTAATCGCCAGGGAAAGCTTGTGAAAACCATGATGGATTTCGCAGACATGGTTTTTAAGCTTGGGGTTTCATCACAAATCCATTTAAGCTTTTATGTAATTTGGTTAAATATACAGAATCCTTTTTATCTTTTTATGTGTCCATTTTTGACCCACTAGCCTTGTTGGAAATGATATAGAAGGGGAACTTCCCTTTGATATTGACTTCTTATATGAAATTTAACTCTGCAGTGTGTGTGCGCGCGCGCCTACATACTGTATGTTAGTTTAGTATTGTGGTGTTTTGTTTAAGGAGCTCTGTTGGCACCAGTATGAGAGAAAAAGAAAAAAGAAAATTGGCTTCCTGTCCTGACCACTGCCCAATCCAATTTCCACAGTGTAAACTATCAAAAATGATTTGCTGAAAAAATAAAATGTCAGCCAGCCAAAAGAGTCACGGCAGGCCGCTCCAACCTGCTAAGCTTAATAAGTAAGAAGATGGAGAGGCTGATGTTGTTAATGAGACCAAGGAGTCAGGTCTTCTGTGATGATTCACAAGAGCTTTGTGGGTCTAATCCAGGAATCCGTAGATCTCTTAACACACTATTCCCTTAAAAGTGTCAGGAAAAAAAATACATAAAGTAATGCAAATAATTGTCAAATCCCCTGTAACCAACTATATAACTTCTTAAAATATAGTTTAAAGAATGAAAAGTGTTTTGTGCAATCTTAAAATGTAAAAGGAAAAAAAAAAAAAACTAGACATACAGTAAAATAAGGACTATGTGATAATTACAAGTTTGCCTGAAATGTGCAAAAGGAAACTAGATTAAATGACTTCAGGGGAATATACAGTATTAGCATTTTCAAACCAGAAGCCAGAGAAACTCCTTTGTTCTTCATCAGCTTGGTTATGCTCTTTGCTTTGGTTAAAATCTCTTACATACTATGGTCCTTATCATTGCTGGAGTGTAGAGACGACACTTCCCCGTTTCCATTAAAAGACCCCTCCCGCCTCTAAACAGTGAAGGCTTAAGAGTGTCTAACTGCACCCATGGGCGATTCCAATCCCTGGTTGACATGGACCCTACGGGAGAGAGCGAGAGGAGGGGTCCGGGGACTGTCAACCTCCTGCTGCCCTGATCGTAACAGCAGCTTTTAATTTCCGCCGTCACCGTGGAGGCTGTCCTTTAAGAATCAGCAAATTAGCAATAGTCAGTAGGTAAAATGTGGTATCTTTTTAATGCCTATTGAATTTCATACTCTTTGTTTCCACCTCCGGACGGAATAAACTGGAGGAAACTCAGTGACTTCATTGAAAATAAACAACAGATCAAAGCGCTCTTGAAAATCTTAATTTTTTTACATTTGTTATTAGAAGAATAGTTACATTACTCCCCAGCTACAGACATATTTCCTATGTCCCCGCAGGATTTGTTCTTGGGCACTACCAGTCACAGCCACAAAAAAAAAAAAAACAAAAAAAAAACATGGAGTGAAGAAAACAAAAAATAAATATGGTTGGGAGAAAAGACTGACTGAAATGTACCAATTTGGCAAATAATCTGGGAAACACTACCAAAACCACTAATGACCGCTAAATGCTCATTGGCCAGTTGGCCTTTTTTTTCCCCCCACAACATGTTATGTTCTTAACCTCAGATTTCACATCTTCCAAAACTCTCTTAGTGGCAATTAAAAGTAAAATAAAAACAAAACAAAACAGAGGAGTCTCAGCCTGCCACTGATAACTGTGGTGCCGCCACAACTTCACTGGCGGGATGGAGCACCGTTCTTCCAAAAGTTGTTCCCTCGGGAGCAGCGCCTGCTAACACGACGGCCCCAAATCTCCCATAGGTGCTCAATTGGGTTGAGGTCAGTTGACTGCGAAGGCCACCGCACATGATTCCCATCATTTTCATACCCATCAGGCCATTCAGTGACCCCTCGTGCCCTGTGGATGGGGGCATTGTCATTGCCACATTTCTCAGGTCCCCCCCCCCCATTCGTTTGTCAACCGTCTGTATCTTCATACTCCAGTTGCTGCCAAAAGGTGGCAGCCAGCCAGCCGCCACTTGTGCGGAGATGAGCAGTGCAGCAGCAAAGCAAAAGCAAAACATTCATAGTATGGGGGTGGATGTGCTGCCGGATGTGTCAGACTAGCAGCAAAACTGCACATTTCAAATCATGACTTGTAGCAAGCGATATCCTCCGATTTAATGTCTTGTAGCGCGTAGTCAGCAGACGACCGTCAGAGCGAGGGTATACAGAGAAGTGCAGCCGAATGCAAGGACAGCATTAACCATAGAGCTTCATGTTAAAAGAACAGGGAAAAAGTGAGCTGAGAAATAAGAAGTGTGTGGAGAAAATGGGAATAATACCTAGCACGCGGCAGCGTGTTGAATTTCAAAACATTACAGGGAAATAATTATAAAAGCCTTTGAATACATTCACATAACAGACATAGACATGCAAAGAAATAAAAAAAAACCCAATATAATATTACCAAATGCTAGACATTAAAAAAAAAAAAAAGTAGCATGTTGCTAGCGGATGCTAACAGGCTGACCGCAAGCAAACCCGCTCAGACCAGTAAATCTAGCCTCACAAATACTGTCACATCTAGCCCACGAGAACTGACTGAGCTTAGCCAAGGCTCGCAGGTTGCATATCAACACACAGCGACATTTCTTACCCCAGGGGGAAGTGAAGCAGCAGATCTGTAGCGTCTCAACAGGAGGAGGGGGAGGACTGTGCTGTGGTGCAATGGCCGGTGGCAGGAGAGTATCAATGCCCCGGTGGTTTTATCCTTCGTTACCTCCGCCTTCAACGGGGTCGGGCTGCAGACAGGCTAACCCGCCAATGAAATGCTACCTGCCGCCACCTGTTGCCGGCACGGCGAGGTTGGCAGCGCGGCACGGTGGACAGGTGGCACCGGGGAAACTCGAACGGGCCGCCACGCAGAGGTGAAAGGGCGCGTTGGACGTAAGTTTTGTCACGTGTGAGCGTGGCGCTCGCACGCGGTCCCCCGCCGCTGGTGGGCGGCAGGGCCGCGACTGTGTTCCGCACATGTTCGTAAAAAGCGAAATGTTCAGCAACATCCGTTTATTTATTTGTTTTTCTGTTTTTCCACTTTTCAAGTGAAGACAGCCTACAGCTAAATTAAATCAAAAACCAAGGAAACGTGAAAAAGCACTAAGACAAAAAAAAAAAACGTGTCACGTGTGTTTCAAAAACCTGAGAGCTTTAAAAAATTCCGAGCTAGAATTTCAATAAAATGTATAAGGCGGAGAGAGAAAAAGAGAGAGAGAAAAAGAGAGAACCCATGTACACTGTGGCAACTGAAATGATGCCGAGTGACTTAATGTGCGTCTGTGATGTGTTCAGTGGTTTGACAGCCCCGGGATAAGAAGCAGTCGCTCCCTCTGGTGGTGCTGGACTTCACCTGCGGTGTCTCACACAAGGCAGGGGTCAAACGGTCTGTAAGAGGGGTGGGGAAGGGTCCTTTCAGGATGCTGAAAGCAGCCTTTTTTTTCTGGAAACATCTCTGTGACCCGGCCGGAGGCTGAAAATAACCGTTAAGGTCTTATTTTGGTAGATTCATGGTGATGGTTATACAGAAGGGGGAGGGGGAAAAAAATGCATTTTAATGTACTGTACTGGCCCCAAAGGCCTACTCACATTTACTCCCATCAATCGCATAAGAAAACTTTTACAAAGAAACACAAGTCATCCAAGATGATTACAAATATTTGTCCCCTTTGAAATTGATGCGGCGGCTGAGGGAGGTTGGGGGTTAGGAGCGTGGAGGTTTGCGACCAGCTGCGCAAACACAATCTGGGTGATTAATGAACCCACCTGTGAGCTGCTAATGGTACAAAATGACACAGGAGCCGCCGCAGCTCTGGAACCATGACGCACTGATTACCAACGGCAACACAGACTGATTCGTATACAGTACAAAGTGGTAGGTAGGTGGTCGGACTGACAGACGGAGACTGCTTTTGCATTTCTCTTTCATTTTAATCAACTATTATCAGTTGTTTATCATTTTGTATATCTCCACAGGACTACAACTGTATACATTCATCTACATTTTGTTTTGTTATCTGACAGCAGCCTTTGGCGTAAAATAACATTTTGCAGTGAGAGAGCCTTTGATTGTGCCTGTATGTTTAACAGAGAAGAGGAGGGAAGATGAAAAAGATAGATAAAGCACGAGTGTGTGTTTATACAAAGTGACTAGTGAACAGAGACAGTGCAAGTCCACAGCTGGGGCTGAACTAAAGTTCAAAATGGTTTTTCTGGCCATTCATCTTCAGTTAAAAGATTCTGGTGCCAGCGTCTCTGCAGAAGACACACAATGGAAACACACCATGTCGGTATTAACGAGCCCCATGAGTTGGTAAATTTCAGCCGCAAGGCAAAGCACACTAGTACCAGTCTCTACCTAGCTACAATATCTGGGGGGTTATTCTTAAGAGTAGAATAAGAAAGTTTGCCCAATAACTTAAAAAAAAAAAAAAAAGCTATAAAATATCTGGTGAAACTTTACTTTTGGCATTCACCAACATGGCTCACCAAATTATTTAACTTACCCGTGAATGTTTATGTTACAGATTCAAAACAGTATCCGAAGGCTGCCTTCTGGTGCTGTTTTGAATCTGTAACGTCAAAAAAAAAACCCAAAATGTAAGAGAAACCAAAGGTAAAATAATAAATTGTACATTAAAAAAAAATACGCATATGTGGCCTACTAAATATAAAACTTTGATGGTGCAATCACATAGATGCCCACTAGATGGCAGAGTGTGGTTCTAATTGATTCAGTGTTGCTAGAAGGTTTCTCTCTAACAACATGAGAGGGATGAGCAGCATGAGTTACTTTTTATAAAAGGAAGGTTATTTAATAAGTTAATGTGTAGCTTTATATCAGGGACTACCATAACCAGTCACACATCACAGTTTAATTTAGGTAGAGACAAATACATCAAATTGCATCGAAGCTTGTCAAACAAACATCAAAACATGAAAAGTTCAGCCTCTACAATAATTTAATTCACAATAAATACTAATTAAAAAAAATACTGCAACAGAAACATGGCAGCCTAGATATGGATTCACATTTTTCACACACACACAACCTACTCAAATGGTGCAAATGTATAAAGGACCCGCATGATGGGAGAATGGGACCACGAGTGATTCGATGCTGGCGGAAAGTTTCCCTGTGACAACAGCCGAGTCATCTGTTTGTAACCTGTTGATGGTGGAGAGAGTTTTAGAATCCAGTTATACCGGAATCCAGTTAGACAGGAGCTGACTCTGGGTTCAGTAACAGATCTGTTTCAGGATCTGGAGATCTATTTCCACAAGGGGTTGTAAATTCATCCCGTTCCAGTTATTCTTTTATGCGTTTATGTCAGACCATTGTGTGGTTCACGGGCCTGTATCACGGTGCAAGTTGCAAAGGGACCAGACAGCCATTTTAACAGCAGTGTGTCCCTAGAAAGACCATTTGTAAGTCCAAAGTTCATGGTGGTCATGCTTAGAAAACATACAGCCGTAAACAATAGAAGTTTAACAAGATCATAAAAAAAAAAAAAAAAGTAGTTTAGTACCTTTTGATTACTTTTTTCATGTCAAGCACAGTTACATTTATCAAGAACTGCTACCTGGTGAGACAACTGTACGAACAAAATAACTTGATACGTGACGTATGACTCAATATTTAACTAATGTGACAGTATAGACGTAAACAGAGTATTGACAGAAGTCAATCTGTGTTCCACGGTATCTTAAGTTATCCCTTAGGGAGAATTACTGGGCATGGGGTCGGAAAAGGTCTGAGGTCATTTCAAGATTATCGGGAGTATTTTTCATTGACAGGCATAAAGACCTTTTGGTGCCACTAGCCAGCAGATGTCAGTGTTGCTATGGAAATATGGCTCTTTGGTCCGAGTTAGTCTGGGGGATAGGGTTGCTACCCTTTTAGGCATAATTACCATGTATTTGTGAAACTGTATAACTTGCATTAGACCTATGGTAAAGCAAGGCTGGTTTTAACACGGTACAGGTAAATCTAAAGTATCTGCAAATACATGTAAAAAGTACAAAAACAAACAAAAAACCTAACCTACTTCAATTTCTCACAAAAAAGGCTATTTTTAACTATTTTTTCAAATTTTTTGGTCAATCAGCATTAAGGCAAACAACAATATTTTATTCAGACAGAAAACCAAACAGGCTGAACCTGCAACAACCACCGACTCCCGGACGCACGGTTCATCTGTCAGTCATCCAACTTCAAACTGACTATTTGTTTTTAACACCTCATACGAATACGTATAATGTAACAGTAACAAAATCATCTTACAGACCTGTCGTGTGTAGCTTTATCTCAGGCTTCAAAAGGGTATCCAGCAATCTACACTGCTCACTATAGTCTATTCACAAACTCCTAATATTTCCTCCACAGCAGTCATTTATTTGTTCTATACTTTAATTATTTAAAATAAAAAAACAATAATAATAAATAAAAAAAACTGAAGTGCTCTAAAACTTTTGACTGGTAGTGTATGCCAACAATTTCTGTGTATAAAAACAATTGTTATGAAACTTTGAGAGGGAACAAAACTGTGGGATTTGGCTCTTACAAACGCCCCAGCTTCCAGATGCTTCATGAAAATCTAGACACCAGTGAAAATAGTAATATACAAAATGCATTTTGAGTCAGAGATGTCCAGCGAAAACGCTTAGCTGCATCAAGTGTTGCTGCAAAGCAATGCAACTTAATCCGGCAAAGAAATGTGTTGGACAGTCAAATACGTGCAAGCCCAGGTAGAGTACTTTGTTATGAGAAGTGCAAATCTACGGTTTACATCAAAAATGTCGGTAAAATTATTGTCTTTGTGACATTATAAACCTCTGTGCGGTATTTTGATGTCTAACAAACTCATAGATCACTCACTAAAGTAACTTTCCTGGCTTGTATTTCATCTTACCACTAGTACCTTATGTAACAAAGCCTCACCAACGCTGCCCCCTTGCGTTTTTAAATGCAACTCAATTTTCAGTCTGACCATCTGCTAGGTCCCAAGCTAGCTGGCTACTACACTGAATCCAGTTTGTGCATCAAACACAATGCATTATTATTAACACTCTCGCCGGCAAATGGTCTATGATTGTGTTGCATCACGGGGAATGTAGGCACCAGGAATTGACAAGGAAAAAGAATGTACGGACTGAAAAAAGACTTGATTTTGATAGTTTGTGATAGTTTTTTGACTGTCAGTCGTGAGTCAGACAACATTAAGCTGCAGGAGTGCAATGCTAAATCAGTACCCTTTTTAAAACTAAACAAAATTTCCTTTTATCATTAGCATGTCGTGTCAAAAGCCGACGTTTTTAAGCAGAGGAGCTTTGTGCATCACTTGTGTGGACAATCTTGTGCTTGTTGAGTTTTGACCAGTTGGAGAACTGTTCTCCACAAGTACCACATTTGTAAGGCTTCTCCCCGGTATGTGTCCTCACGTGTCCTTTCAGGTCCGTTTTGTGACCGAACACCTTCTCACACACATTGCACTTATAGGGCTTTTCGCCGGTGTGTGTTCGGGTGTGCCTCTTCAGAGTTGTCCTGGTGGCAAATCTTCTCTTGCAGTGGGAACACCTGAAGGGCTTCTCGCCCGTATGAACCCGCAGATGGTTTTTGAAAGACGAAGAATCTGCAAACTCCTTCCCGCAGTCGCTGCACGCGTAAGGCTTCTCACCTGTGTGAATTCTCATGTGCTTCTTCATGTTCACACAGGAGCTGAAGCTCTTCTCACAGCTGTCGCATTTGTACGGCTTTTCCCCGGTGTGAACCCTAAGATGCAGGTCGAGATTGTAACGCCGGTTGAATCCGTTTCCGCAAACGTTGCACTTGAAAGGCTTCTCGACAGAGTGAATTACTACATGTTTATTCAAGTCCCAACTCTCCCTGAACATTTTCCCGCAAGTGTCGCATTTGAAAGTCTTTTCGACAGTGTGGGATTTCATATGGAATTTGTAGTTTTTGAAATTGGTCATCACTCTACCACACCAGTCACACTTGTAAGGGTTTTCGTCATCCTCGATACTACCGCTTGAAGTGTTCCCATCTTTCCTGTTTTGTGTTGGGTCAGTACTTCCATTTGATGTTGCGCTCTCATTGATATGTTTGTCACTATGTTTTAGCTCTGTACTACTGGTTGATGTTGTACAGTCATCCTTCCGTCTCTTTCTTGGTGTTGGGTCAGTACTTCCATTTGATGTTGCGCTCCCGTCCTCTTGTCTCTTGTGCAGCGTTGGCTCCTCACTTCTTGCAGACATTGTCGTTCCATCATTATCTTTCTTATTAGGTATTGGCTTGGTACTTGTAGTTGATGTTCTTTTCCCATCACTGGGTTTCCTCTCTGGTTTTGGCTGAATACTTTCAGTAGAAGTTGTTTTCCTATGATTGCATTTATCATCTGCTCTTGGTTCAGTACTTGTGGTTGATTTTTTCTCATCACTGGATTTCTTATTAGGGGCTGGTTCAGCGCTTTCAGTTGATGTTGTGTTCTCTCTGCTACAATTCTTATTTGGTGATAGCTTTGTACTTCTGCTTGATTTTGTCTCATTGTTTCGTTTCTGACCTAGTGTTGGTTTAATACTTGAAGTTGATGTCGCTTTCCCATCATCGGGTTTCTTCCGTGTCTTGTGTTCTTCCCCTTTCGGGTCTCTATTTTGTGCTGATGCAGTATTTCTGGTTACGGTCCTGTTTTCATTTTCATTTACATGTCGTGTTGGGTCAGTACTTTCAGTTGATGCTGTGTTCTCAACATTGCTTCTCTTGTTTGGTGTTATCTCAGTTCTTTTGTTTGATGTTGTGTTCCCATCACTAGTAGATGTAGTGGTCTTATTGTTACATTTGTTATCTGGTGCTGGTTCAGTACTTTTAGCTGATGTTGTGTTCTCACCGTTAGAGTTCTGATCAGGTGTTAGCTCAGTACTTGTAGCCGATTTTGTTTTTCCATTATCGGGTTTGTTATTTGGTGGTGACTCAGTACTTCTAGTTGATGTCTCATTGTTAGATTTCTCCGTTGGTGCTAGCTCGGTACTCCTGGTTAATGCTGTGTTTTCATCATTACATCTCTTATCTGATGTTTGCTCCGTATTCGTAGCTGATGCTGTGTTCTCCTCGTTGCTTTTCTCATTTGGTGCTAACTCAGTATGTCCATTTGGTTTTACACTTCCGTGGTTAGAAGTTATGGCATCTTGGCTCTCAGCTACACGAGAGTCGTGAGAGAGGAGGTGCTTGTCACTGTTTGGCACTGATACTGAAGAACCCTCCCTGTCAGATTCAGATAATGTGTCTTTGTTTAGGATGTTGGACTGAGGAGCTTTATTTGCTGCAGTGTGAGGCTGGTCAGTGTCCAAAGGCTGAGACTGATCACTGCGGACACGTGCCGCACGTGTGGAAGTCAACTTAGAGGCATCAGTCTCCTGTTGCTGTGCCAGCTGCTGTCGTTCCTGACTGATGCATTTTTCCTCGTGTTCCTCTTTAACCTGCAGATGAACTGGTTTGACTACACTGGTGCTCGTCTCCTGGTTACAGTGCTGCTGCTGCTGCTGGTTCAGGGGAGCCTCCTCCTCCATATGGACAGATGTCTGTGAGAGCTCTATGGGGAGGGACAAAGAAATGGGACAGTGATGAAGTTTTGTACGTACATAAGCCTATATGTAACGGTTATGAATAAGAAAGTCTTTAATGAGCAGTTCCCCTACCAAGGACTGGCCATGCATGACACATTAATGGCCACAATGTTCATACCTGCTGGATTATAAGGGTTATAATTTTTAGTTCAAATAAAATAATAATTAAACTTTCATTAAATGGCAGTTTTCACTTCCAATTTTAAATGTAAGGCATGCCCCCAATGCCTGTCTCTGTGATTGTACCACATCGTACCACAGAGACAAAATTTGATTCCTCGCTGAATGCATTTATTTGGGTCAGAAAGTAGTCCAGCATAGCCAGGGCCGTTTTCTGGACAATTTGGTGCCCTGAGGTGTCCACTGGTGTCCCTGAGGGACTATTAGAATAATTTATTATTTCAAATTTAACTTTATTCAACTCCGCTCAACTTCTGGCCTACGTCATGTCATCACCATCGTCTGTAAATCCGGAACGTTACATGAAAATACTCCCTGTTGCGACATATTCTCATATTTTCGATGTGCCTTCTTTTTTCACAGCTCACAGTGCACAGTTTGGGCCTGCACTGAAATTAACGACTCAGTTTAGACATGTTTCACAGCTGAATAGCTCTGCCTTAAGGGAATATCTTCCTATAATGTTTGGTATAGTGTCTTACGGTATTTTCTGAAATTTTCCACTGAGTGCCAGCGTGTTTTGACCTCAATCGAAGGCAGAGACGGACCTCTGAAAGTAGAAAGGCCATTTGTCATCCATTTCTAAGAATTCTTCCCCCGCTTTACGCGCCGGGCGGCCGCCTACCTCCCCTCTGCCCTGGAGGCCCTGGACGCGGCAGCGGTGGATTAGACCGTTGGCGACGCTTTAGTGCCCGTCAGTTATTGTCCTGTGGCCTATTGCCACCCAGCGGATATGACCTAAGGACTGTGGCGGCTTCCACGTTTATGGCATGGGGTGGCGTTTGGTTAAAAATTAACACGTGAAAGTGTGCTAACAATCTGGGCACGCGCCTGCCTCGGCTACTTGGCAACACGCTGCGCCCAACTATAATCAATCAATCACAGCCCTCTTCTCTCGAAAGCAAATGTTGCGTCTGTGAGATGAGGTATGCCATAGCCAAAGATAAAATGCGAATGGGCCGATACCATCGCCTGCTTAACACAGAACCGTCTTCATTAGAGAAGAACGCTTTGATTTTTTTTTTTTTTTTTTTCTTACCAACCTGTCTGGCATAATTTTATCTCAGGCGTCAGAACGGCTCCCAACAGCCTACGTTGACGAGCGATTTCTGTCTCGTAATCTTGTATTTTGTTTTCGAATGCTCCCAATATTTCTTGAGCAGCGGCAGTTAGTCGATCGCAGACAAACTGGCGCATACTTTGCACCGAAGACATTGTTAAGTTAAAACTGAGATACTTTCCTTCACTAAAACTTCCTCAAACTATTTGAGCTTACTAAACTTGCGTTCCCAAGTTTCCTGTTTACTTCCGTATGACATGTTTGCAGAAATAAACCAGGTCTATAGCTCATACTGCCACCTACTGGCCGGAGTATACAGTATACAGGTGTTTCTATTCTAAATAAAAGAAGAAACCTCTCTGTATGAAGCAATGCAGTCCAACAGCACCATAAACCACATCCTCTGATATTATTATACAGTTGAATGAACATCACTGAAATAATTTCAACAAAAACTGAACATTATGACCTTCATGAAGGTAGGATTTATTGCAGGACTGTTGTATAAGACTGCATTCCTCACGGCTAGGGGTACCTAATAAACTGACCGCTGAGTGTGTGTTGTCAATGTTCGTTTTCTTAGAATACTTTATTTCATTTAAGAACAAGCAGGGTTATAAAACTGGTTGTTTTATTATTGTACCTTAAGGCAGGTGTCATTTTCCATATTAGATAGTGAGCACTAACAGAGTCAAAACAGCTTACGTTACTGTAAAACATATTCGGCAAAAAACTGCTCGTGTACACAAATGTGTGTCTGTGTTGCACTACATGACTAAAAATGTTATCGATGGTTTATCCATACTCAAAACAGTGAACTGTTTTATTTATGGTTGAATTTTAAAAAAAAAAGACATTATTGTTGCCATTGACACTTTTTTAAAAAATCAGCATGTCATGTCTATAAGACAGCTACCTATTTGTGTTTGAGAAAAAAATCATTGATCATATTTCTTATTATAAGGTCATTGGATTTACACAAGCCAGTTATTTACATCGTTACCTGTAGTAGATTTCTCAAAAAAGTATGCAAAGTTTTGATGCAAACTATGGACGGCAGAACTTCAGATTTCATTTGGGGGGCAAAAATATACATGCACACACAGAATGTACTGTAATCTGCATCCAGAATTTGCAGATATTTGGTGGAATTTAGTTCCCTCTATCAGTGCAATGTTGAACGGTGGAAATTATCTAAGTACATGTTGAGTGGCCGTCATTATTATTATTATTATTAGGCTATGCAAAATATACTGTCTATCTAATGTTGTATTTAAGATTTAAGGCTTCACAGTTATTTGTTATGTTACATCTTGCACATGGACAGTAATTTTTGGCCTTTATTACGGTGAAGAATTCACATTCTTCACATTGGACTTAAAAAACAAACGTATGGACAGCCGTTTGTCCAGACAGGGCCAGTAGGTTCACTTTTTTCCAGGTTTCTGCTATACATGGGTCTTCCTGCGCATTTTCAGGCATTGTAGATCAGGAAAACCCTTCCCACAAATGTCGCACTTACATGGTCGTTCTCCTGTGTGGGATGTGGTGTGCCTTTTTAAAGACACCTTGTCAGCGAGTCCTTTCCCACACCAGGAACACTTATAAGGCTTATCCTGAGTGTGCACTCGGAGATGCCTTCTCAGACATGAGCGGTCAGAAAAACCTCTTCCCGCAGTCGTTGCAGGTGTAGAGTCTCTCACCTGTGTGGATCCTGAAGTGCATTTTAAGGCCAAAATGCCTGCTGAACCCGTTTCCGCAAAGTCTGCATTTGAAAGGCTTTCTCGCCAGTGTGAGTTCTGATGTGGAATATCAATGCAGTTTTAACCTTGAACATTTCCCCACAAGTGTCACATTTGAATGGCCTATCAAAACCATGTTTGACTTTCACGTCAGTTTTTAACTTGGTAATAAAATGATACTATCTACTGCTGTACAGGCACTTGTAAGGTTCACTGTGTGGTTTTGGCTCAGTAATTATAGCCGATGTTCCACCCCCATGGGTGTTGTCCTTGCCCTCTTGGCTCTCAGTCAGCACAGATGAGGAGTTGTGAGAGAGGAGTTGGGGGTTGCTGTTTGGGTCCGGTTCTACACTGGAGCCCTCTATGTCCAACTCAGATTTTATCCACTTAAAAGGGATGCTGGCCAGAGGTTCTTTCTCTGCTGCACTCTGAGTTTGGTCATGATCCAAAGGCTGAGGCTGACGATTGCGTTCGCTTCCCTCACATGTACACATCAGCTTTAAGTTTTCTTCCTGCTTCAGTACAAGCTGCTCTCCCTTCTGACTGGTGCAGAGTCCCTCCTGTCCCTCATTAATATGTGGAGGTTCTGGGTCCTCTTGGTCCAGACTGGAGCTCCTCACCTGGTTACTGAGCTGCCAGTCAGCAAGAACCTCCTCCTCCTCCTTATAGACAATTGGCTTTGGGAGCTCTGAGGACAAGGACAGGAAAAGGTACTGTTGTTGTTTGGTGGTAGGAAACTGTTATAAATCTAACATCAAACCATTACAGATGCTTCAAAATCTTAAGAGGCTATAAATGAATGTCAAACTGACTTGGTCATTAGGACTACGGATCATTTTCGTTATGGGTTAATCTGCAGAATACTTTCTCAAGTAACAATTTGGCCTATATAATACTACTACTAGAACTTTTAAGTGCTATACACAGGCAACTGAGGTTCATGAAGATGTTCCACCTCTCACCCGAAAGGCTTCTTCAATTCTGAACTAAACGTAGAAACACCATGACCTGGATGTCTGAGAATCTTCACAAATATAATAATATTGCTACTACCACCACCACCACCAATAATAAGAATAATAACAACTGATAATAATAAATCAAAAACTAATAATTTAGATTTTTGAAGCCCCTTTCACGAAACCCAGGACACTTCACATATAGTAAAAAAGCAAAAAGGCCAACAAAACGCATGTCTAGGCTTAAAAACAGAAAGGGACACAGCAAATGTTGAACAGTAGTGAAAAAATACCCATCACTATTTCCCAGAACCCAATCCAAAACATGTTAAATTTACAATAATATTAAACATAGAAAAACAGTAAAATCACGCTTTGGAGAATCTAGAATCGGCTGAATCATTTGTTTCGTTACTTAATATATATTCGTTTAAAAAAAAAAAAAAAAAAGGTTTACACCGCTGCAAATCGACAAATCGATCAACTGTTTCAGCTCTGGTTGCCACTGTTGCAACAGTAGCAAATTAGGCTACATGGGAGGCTAGTCTCAAACTTCAACTTAAGATAACGTTACTTCGCCAGACAAGCATGGAAATCGTGATTTAAGGTTTTGTTTGAGAGTTACAGATGAATCAAGCGCTGTTTGTTCCGTATGATTTTTCACAGACCTGTCCCGTGGAGCCTTATCTCGGGCTTCAGAACCACACCCAGCAGTCGGCGCTGGCGAGCGACCTCCTCCTCCTCCTACACTGATACGGGTTGTTCAGAGAGACCAACTACTTCTTCTTCTTCGGCGGCGGCGGCGGCAGCTGTCAGTCGCTCGCTGACAAACTTTCGCCAACACTGAACGGAAGACATGGTTAACGCGAGATAAAAGAGAGGCTAGTGTTCGCGGTCACCGCGGCCATCCAGCTAGGCCGAGGCCCCGGGGACGGAGCCGGGCTTTTTTGGCGTAGTGGCCAAAACAAATCATGGATGTATACAACTTCCCCGTTCTTCTTCTTCTTTCCTCTTTTTAATGGCGGGCAGCGTCCAACGTTATAGTGCTATATTGCTACCCAGGCGTAATTACAGCATGTCCAAGATGCCACCGAAGGTCTCACTTTTTCACTAAGAGATGCTATTATGCTGGTTTATTTATTTATTTATTTATTTTATAAACGGAATTTTCACCACATAAATATTTCATAACAATTACCGGTGACACATTTAACATTTAAGAACCCGGGGGATGTTTTAATCAGCCTTGATCCTGAAGTTCACCTATTCTCATACAATGAATTTGTCTTTACGAATTTCCAGTTCGGCTAAAGGAGTACGTTCACGTTTTTGACGCAATCCCAGATGGATGTTGCAGCGCAGCTGTGGTAATATCGGAAACAAACCCTGTGCAATAACCCTGCAATTCTAAAACATTCCACTGTACCTAGAAATCCCGTTGTATTGGCTTAAAACTCACATTGTGCAATAATGTACATATCATCCATCACTTGTGAAGAATGAATACAAACAGGCTGTGTATACTGTACATAGACGTGCATACCCGCACACACCTACTGTTACACCTACACGTTTATTTATCTTTGCTCAGCTCTGTTGTCCTTGTTTTTTTGCTGCATGTCCATGTGCATCTCCCTGGACATTACTAACGGTGCTGCGTACTGTGTTTAAGTGAATCGATAGCCACTGGGAACCTGGGTCAAATTCCTTGTTTGCACAAACATACATGGCCAACGAGTATCACTAAAGCTGATTCTGATTATGGTGTCTACCGCTTGCAAAGGCACCATAATATTTGATCTCAGTAACGTGAATATATTAATGAAGACTGTCCACTTAAAACCCACAAACTTCCCTAACTTCCATTAAGTGCAATTTGATCAGAAGCCCCTCCCTCCGTAATAATAACATGTAATATGTTTTCTCAGCATTAAAAAACACTGCAGTCACTGTCCCTTTATTTACCTGAGCTTTCCTTTTTCCATCCTCCAGACAGCCTACATACATACAAGTATGTAGCCACCATACACCTTTTTTTTCCCCCAAGAAGTACACTAACCTCTCATTCCACCCCTTGTCCCGTCACTTTACAGATGTGTGATGTCAAGGCAATCGGTCATCATTCCCAGGTTTCCTTATGGAAATAATTATTGCGTCTTCCAGTTTACTGGGATTCTTCCTTCTTCCTAGACTTCCTTATATTCATGCTTCCGATCGGATCGCAGTTTCACAGCACTTTCCTCTCCTTGCTACTGCCTGGGCTTGTGTGAACTGTTTCATACGCCAGAGTTCTTTTCACTATCTTCTATTTCTCACCGACTTTTTTTTTTTTTTTTTTTTTTTACATTTGCCATCCCAAGGATACGGCTTTTCCACTTTATTTTGCCTTGACTTTTGGAAACACACTCCAGTGTGGCTCTTATTATAGCTTGTTTAATGCAGAACCAGACATGACACTGCTACCTACAAAATGTTTCGATAGAACGTGGGCTGGAACAAGAACAAGAATTCCTGGTGAATAAGGTCAAACATTTGTAAATGAAACATTCACTTTTTTGACATGTTAAGTCCACAATGCGGCACTTTGTGAGAAACTTCACACAAGTGTCCTGGCAGTCAGTCGTTTGCTTCTTCGGGGTTGAGCAGCTTGTGAACTCTTCTCCTTCAAGGCTGCGCCTGTGTGCCTCTCTTGGTCTTGCTCTCACATTCAAAGCTCTCCCCAAACACTGCAGCTACGCATAAGGCTTCTCACCCGTATGCAACCGGACATGTTTGGTCAAGGTTGAGCTTACAGAAAACGCCCTCTTACAGTAAGCACAGCTGTAAGGCCTTTCACCAGTGTGACTCCTCATGTGAATTTGCAAATGTTCCAAACGCCGGAAACCCTTCCAGCACGTGTTGCAAGCGTACGGCTTCTCGCCCGAGTGGGTTATCATGTGTTGTTTGAGGTAACGTTTGAAGCGGAATCCCTTGCCACAAACCGTGCAACTGAAAGGCTTCTCAGCAGTGTGAGTCCTCGTGTGACCTTTTAATTGCTTATACAAAGGAAAGTCTGCGTCATTTGGTTTGGGCTGAGAATTACTAGCTGATTCTGTGTTTTCCCTGCTGTTTGTTTCGTGTTCTTGGTCATATTGTTCCCTGTTTATTTTTGGCTTAAGGTTTCTAGTTGATATTGAGGCCCCCCTCTGTTTCCTCTCTGGTTTTGCCACCTTCCCATGGTTGCCCCTTTGAAAACGGTCACTGTTTGGCTCAGATTCTCCAGAGCTTTCTCTGTCACTTTCAGATCTCAGCCTTTTAGTTGAAATGTTGTCCGGAGGCTCTCTCTCTGACGCACTTTGATTGTGGTCACAATTCACCACCAGAGACCAGTCTTCACTGTGACCACTTCTCTCATAGGTAGGATTTGACTTCAAGAGATCATCCTCCTGTTTCAGTACAAGCTGCTCTCCCTCCTGACTGGTGCAGAGTTCCTCCTGCTCCTCTTTAATCTGTGGAGGCTCTGGTCCCAGGCAGGAGTCCCGCTCCTGGTTACAGAGGTGACGTGCAGCGAGAACCTCCTCCTCCTCCTTACAGACATGTTGCTGAGGGAGCTCTGGAGGGAACGACAAAGGAAGAACCCCTTAGTGTAAGATATTTGTGCATCCAACATCAGGCTGCAACTAACCACCATTCTCATTACTGATTAATCTGCAGGTTATTTTTAATCGTTAGGTCAAACGTTGAAAAAAAAAAAAAGTGAAAAAAGTGAAAAAAGCCCCTCATAATTTCCCCGAACCCAAGGTGATGTCTTCAAAAAAACAAACAACACCCCAAAACTTAAATATATTCAGTTTAGTCTCATATAAGACAAAGCAAAAGCCTTCGAGAAGCTGAAACCAGCAAACATTTGGCTCTTTTTGCTTGAAAAATAACTGAAATAATAAAATCGATTGTCAAAAACGGTTGCAGATTAATTTTCCTTCGATTGACTTGTCGTTGCAGCTCTAGTCCAAAATTATAAGCCGGGCCCGGGAGAGCTTACTACGAGTCGGTGGGACTAGACACACCTGTGTGATGGAGATGGTGAAACACTGTCTGAGTGGTGTTTGTTAATTCTTCTTGTGATGGGAGAATTTTAAAATTAATAATAAATCACTTGAATCTCATAAACCCTTTATAAATGGTACCTTACTAGAAATTTCGTGCTGGGGGGGGGGGTTACAGTCACAGAATACACTGTAACACCAAATCTCCCCTTACCTAGATCTGAACCAAACCTCAACCCCCAACCACTCCTCTTCTAAATTGCTTAACCCTCACTCCTAACTTAACCGAGAGCCGGTTATCTCTGCTACGCCTAACCGTAACCTTCTCCCCCACCACCACGCAGGGGGCGCTGTGGGGAAACAGACCCCCCCCCCCCCCCAGACACAAACCCTGTCCCTGAACTGTCGTATTCGCATCACTCTGGCTTCGTGTGAGCGGCGGGACCGGTTTATATCATTTGTCTTCAAGTGGACACTGTGGCTGTCCTCACCTGCCCTGTGCAGCTTTATCTCGGGCTTCAGGACGATGTCCACCAGTCTGCGCTGACGGTCGAGCTCCTCCTCGTACACCGATACCGTTTGTTCAAAGACGCCCAATATGTCCTCCGCAGCCGCGGCCAGTCGCTCCCTGATCAGCCGCCTCAGACCCTCCGCCGCGAACATGTCCCCTGTCTTAAAACAAGTGGTTCGAGCCGGACTACCTCGGTCCCGACGGCGCGCTTTCCCGCGGGGCGGCAGGAACGACGGCGTGAGCCATTTCCGGTGGAATTTACAGATTAAGAGCTCAAATTCGGCACACTTTGACCATACCGTCCTAGTTTTGCTCGAACACAAAGCACAGGTGAACACCCCGCACTACGTTTCTCACGTATTTTTTATTTTTATTATTTTTTTCCCCTGACAAAGAAACAGTTATGGCAGGCCCCTCAAAATTCCGTATTCTTGTACGGTGAAAGTTAGAGAATAAAAGCAAACCATTCAGTTCCTCCCTCAAACGTACAGTTTTTTTTTTAAAGTTATTTTTACTTTTTAAAATAATGTGTCGTGGACAATGACACTGATCAAGGGGGAAATTGTGACTGTCGTGTTCCTCCATTAAAACAAGAAGGTCACAAATATAATGAGAATCACCGTCTGTGGATTATGATTATCCATAGCAAATTTGGTTTCAAAGAGTGTCCAATCAAAATATATATTAAATCATGAACAAGGGGTTGACTGAACTTGAAACAGTGGCTGTATTCTTATGGATTTTTGTGTGGCCCACGATGAACGTGTTCTTACTATATCTTTGAATAACTTTGACTCTTAGACCAGAGAGATTATAGAAAGGCGAGTGTGGGCATTTCAAGCCCTCACTTTGGTCTAGCAGATAAATGAGAGCCAGCAATAAACAGTGTAAGAAGCATATTTAATGTAATGTGATACAATAATATCTGGGGGTAGCATGCACTGGTAATGCAGCAGTAGAAAATAAAATACCAAAAAGGCAACAGGCTGATAAATAGGCTGTAGAGGTAGGTGCAGGAAAGAAAATGTTTGCATTGCCAGCCTCATTCTCCTCAAAGCTGCAGTAACAGAGGATTTCGGTCTGCTGGGATGAGTGTACGTTTGTTTTTGTTCTTTTTCCTTCATAAATTGTCTAAAACAATTACTGAGAGAACAGTTTCAGCCACGGCAGAGCTACTATGATTACTGCCGGTATCACCCGGATTTGAATCGAATGTTTCTGTCCCCATAGGGAACCTGTTGATATGGAGACACATTTTCTGTAGAGCCGGATGGTAAAGAAGCAGACCCTCCGTACATTCAGATACATTATCACGCACTGAAATCGACATACTGCAAAGCTGGTTATCTGTGCAGCCCTGTGTCACCATGTACCCCATTAAAACTCAGCCCACACCACATAAATACGACGGCATATTTACACCTCAGTCTCGTGTCTGAATAAGCCCCTGAGTCAGTTTTTAACTATAAGTCTTGAATCTTACAAGGTCAAACCTAAAAACCTTTCTACAAATGCTTCCAACATGGCACAAGTTTAACTTTGACCCCAACGGTCTAATCTGACTTTGTGCACGTTTTGAACTTTTTTTTGAACCGTCCCTCAGAAGGCATTTGAGCCCTGTTGTTTCTCCGCTGCGTGGATCCTTCTGTGTAACCTCAGTCCTGTGTTATGAGCAAAAGTCCTCCCGCAAAAGCTGCATTTATACGGCTTTTCCCCTGTATGGACTCTGGTGTGTATTTTCAACGTAGTGCTGACGGCAAACCTTTTCCCGCACCAGATACATTTGTAAGGCTTCTCCCCGGTATGCACTCGGACGTGATTTGTGAGCGATGAGTGGTAGGAAAACCCCTTCCCGCAGTAGACGCAGCTGTAGGGCTTCTCCCCCGTGTGGGTTCGGTTGTGCCTCCTCAGGTCTGCGCCGCGGCTGAAACGTTTCCCGCAGGTGACGCAGGTGTGCGGCTTGTCGCCCGTGTGAGTTTTCATGTGACTGACGCAGTTTGACTGGCAGCTGAATTCCTTGCCGCAAACTCTGCATCTGAAGGGCTTCACCCCCGTGTGAGTCGCCATGTGTTTCGTCACCAGAGCTTTCTGGGTGAACCCTTTCCCACAAGTGTCACATTTAAAACGTTTTTCACCAGTGTGGGTCCTTTTGTGAATTTTTAACTTTAAGAAATCATGAAACTCCTCGGTGCAAAATAGACATTTGAAATGTTTGCTCTCTGGTTTCTGATCCGCACTTGCATTTTCTTGGTTTCCTCTTTCGTGGCCTTTGCTTTTAGCTGTGTGAGAGCTGTATGAACAGTGGTGGTCACCGTTGGATACTGATACACCTGAGCCCTCTCTGTCAGATTCAGATTTTATCACTATAACCGAAATGTTGGTCAGCGGCTCTCTCTCTGCTGCCCTCTGAGTTTGGTCAGGATCCCAAAGCAGAGTCTGATCTTCACTGCAATCACGCCTTAACTTAAACAAATCGGCCTCCTGCTCCAGTACGAGCTGCTCTCCGTCCTGACTGGCGCAGAGTTCCTCCTGCTCCTCTTTAATCCCCGGGGCCTCTAGTTCCTCTTGGTTCAGACTGGAGCTCCTCTCCTGGTTACAGAGCTCTTGCTGGTCCAGGAGAATCTCCTTGATACAGATAGATGACTGTGAGATGTCTGAAGGGAAGGACAAAAGAAGCACTTAGTGGTTTGGTTAAAAGGAGCACCTATGTAAAGCTATGAATCTTCCAGTGGTCAAAGAAGTACTCAAACCCTTTAGGTAAAAGTAGAGATGCAACCAACAATTAGTTTCACTACGGATTAATCAATAATTTTGTCTTTAAAATGAGAGAAAATAATGAAAAATGCATTTTGTAATGTCCCACAGCCGAAGGTGACCTCTTCATATGTGTCGTTTTATCCGACCAACAGTCCATTAGTTATCAACCAGCGATAAAACCAGTAATCACAATTTATCCTAAAACTTAATCGTATATAAAAGTCGCCAGGCGTATGTAAATCCGCCCCCCCCCGTTATCAGTTAGCAACGGACAGCGTCGGTCTCACGAACCTTTCTTGTGCAGCTTTATCTCGGGCTTCAAGACGATGTCCAGCAGTCTCCGCTGACGCTCGATCTCCTCCTCGTACACCACCACGGCTTTCTCAAAGACTCCCAGTATCTCCTCGGCGGCGGCGGCGAGTCGCTCGTCGACAAACCTCCTGAAGCACAGAACCGCAGACATTTTCACCGGAGTCGGCCGAGGGGTTTGCTCCGCAGGCCCAGGCTGAAGCGTCTGACTCGCGAGCCCGACGCGCCGGCGGAGCCTGGACTCCGCATCGCCGTGACGGTCGTGTTCACTTCCGCCGGACCCGATGCGATGTTACCCCCGATTTAAGGGAAACGCGCTTCCCTGCTGAGGTCGGTGGTTTGTCGGTGGCGAGACGTTGATGTATCGATAACAAGTCGCGTCCAAGTCTGCGCGTAAAACCAAAATCTCAGAGAAAATTCAAAAGAGAATTTAACCCCTATAGGAAAAAAAAAAATATCCATTGAAAAACAAACAAGAAATCTCAAGAATGTTTTTAAAAAAATTATATAATATACATATGTACTGCATTACATTGCACCGATTCAGTTGACTGTTTAATCATATTTTCAGTAAATTGTATTTTATCTGCCAATTTGAAAGTCTAAATTATTTTTAAGAGCCTTCTCCACTTCGCCAGGAATAAAGTACTGGGGGAGAAATGCTGCGGGTCTTCGTTTATTATTATTTTTTTTTTTACCTATAAGTTGTCAAATATAAGTAGTCAAATTTTTTAAAACATTCTGTTTTAAAAAATATAGGAATCAGCATATAAAACAACCCTAATGTGCATGTTTTATTTAATTGTATAATCTAAACTGCCTGCAGGTTGCTAACCACCCCCAAACACTAATTTACAAACACATAAAAAAAAAACACAAACTTAAAAAAAAAAAAAAACTGAGGACATAATATCAGTATCATGTCCTCAAGCTTTAAATCTTCACAATGGTGAAATTAATGTTTAGGATTTTTGCTTGAGAAGTGACTCAAGTGGTTAATCGGTTATCGAAACAGTTGCTGATGAATTTTCTGTCAATCAACAAACCGATAAATCAACTGAGAGTTTCAGCTCTAGGTTTATCCAAGGCTTTAAAGTAATAACCCACGATATGCAAACGTTCTCAAACATTACCGTCAGTACATCTCAAACAATTGAAAAATGCGTTTCTTTTGAATTGTTAAACACTACAGTGAATTAATGTGCCCTTGTTGCTGCAAAGCTGTTTTCTTTATTTTACCTTGTACTAGCACATTTTTCAATATATTACATATTACACTGGTTATCAAGTGCCTTCTATTGGATAATATTAGGAAATCTATTTCAAAAGACGTTTGTTTAAACCTACTGATTTTGTGCCGCTCTTAGTCAAAAGGAAACAACCTGTGCAGATTTTACAACATCTGAATTTTACTGAAGCCCATGATATCAGGTGATAACCCCACCCAACGTTATGTCCCTTACACAACATTTACTTAAAAAAAAAAAAAAAAATAGAAATGAAGGTAGTAATGGCCTACACCAAGTCATTGGGGCTTCCCGTAACATTTTTCATGGTGACAGCTTCTAACATGTCCATCATCTGCAACTTTATTGGGGCTGTAGTCTCCCCGGCGACTCTTTGGTGTATATGCTATTGTCCTACCAAATTCTCGCCGGTCGGACAATCGCTGGCGTTACTTTCATAAGGAGAAAAGCGCTACATCAATAGCCTTCCAAGATTAATCCATTATTTTCGTCAGCGGGAGGGACAGACTTCCGGTGAAAACGGGGGAACGGGGGAAAACACCCGTTTTCCCGCCTTTAAACTCGCCCAACCTAATGGAGACTGCAAGGTCTCACTTATTTAGCCTTTGCTGAACGTTTACTCGGAGTCGGCTCCAAACTAATCGACACCATGTCAAAGAAGTTGTCTATGTGGATGCATTTTGGTTAAAACCGATGACCAAAAAGCCGAGTGTAAACTTTGCAAACAGCAGACTACAGCCCTAAACCTTATTATACAGAGCCATGTGCTTCTTCGGGTTTGAGGAGGTGGTGAAAGCTCTTTCACAAGTCTTGCATTTATACGACTTTTCACCCGCGTGGAGTCTTTAGTGGACTTTCAATGTTGTGCTGACATTAAATCTTTTCCCGCACAAACGACACTCATAAGGCTTCTCCCCTGTGTGCACTCGGAGATGCCTCGACACGGATGAGCTGAAAGCGAACTCCTTCTTGCAGTACTTGCAGCTCTAAGGCTTCTCGCCGGTGTGAATTTTCACGTGCAATTTCAAGTCTGTCCTAATTTTGAAATGACTCCCACAGACGGTGCACGTATACTGCTCCTGGCCTGTTTCAACATGCTGGCTGTAGTCACTGTTTGGTTCTGTGACTGAAGGGTGACCTCTGTCCGATTCAGACTGCAACCATTCGAATGAAATGCTGGACAGGGGTTCTCTCTCTGATACATTCTGAGTTTGAACACGATCAAGAAGTAGAGTCTGATCTTGGCTGTGGTCATTTCTGTCATAAGTAGGACTCAACGTAAAGGCCTCGGTCTCCTGCTCCAGTACAAGCTGCTCCCCGTCCCGACTGGTGCAGAGTTCCTCCTGCTCCTCTTTAAGAGACACTTTTCTTGACATTTTTATTGAGTTTGCACCTGTTGTCGGGGTACTGCATATACACAGGTTACCTAATTTGAAGGTTGGAACTAGTTTGTTTTTATAGACTATACATGTGTGTGTTAAAGACAGTGATGTTTTCATTCAGCGTAGAGTGTGTGGGAAATGGCTAATACAGGTAAGTCAGCTTGACAGTCACCAGGCGGGTCTGAATCAACTCAAGTTAGTAGAAACACAAACGCTTGTCTTGTTTCCGTCCCGATCCTGCTCGGACTACTGTTCAAATACGGTCAATTGAATAGGAGTAGTAACAAAAATGTCTGACCCAACGTTTTCTCGCCCAGCTTAACAAAACAAAAAAAAGTAATGTTCATTTCATAAGTTTAACTGGTGAACATCAGGCATCTCCTTCTCTGAAACGTTCATTGTCACGTGTCTTGTAGGTTTCAAATCTCCGCATCACATTCGGGTAAGCTGCGTACTGGGCCATGATTTGTTTCCAAACTAGTTGTGGTGTCACAGAGCCATGCTTGTTTGTACAGAATACATGTGAAACTTGAGATATAAGGTGGGTACAGAAAAAAAACTTTCCTCTTTCAGCAGATTTATGTGAAAAACAGTCTCCTAATGTCAAACTCTTGCTACATCTTTCTGCACTGTGATGGTCAAACAAGTGAAGTAAGTGAAATAACAATAAGGACAATGCATTTTGGAGTGAAGGGGGACTTTAAATATTTGGAAAACTTTTTTTTTCCTTTATTTTTGACGTTTAACTTAATTGTATAGTTTTCTGTTGGTATAAACTGAAAACTACGTTGATTGCCTCTTGTATACTGACAGCAAACAGGTGTACTACAAAGTTTTCTTTCAATGGACCAATCAAGTCGTCTTTTCAACACAAGAACCAGTCATTTTAACATTGATCTATACGTTTGGTGGGAGTATCATAGACTGCTCCCATTCTGGCGCATCCGACGTCATGCATTTCTCAGTTGATCTGACCACTTAATTCGTTCACTTTTTTTTTAACTTGCTTAATGAGTCATTTCTAGTCAGCAGCAGTTAACCCTTAACCAACTAGTTAAGACCTAGAGGGCTAAAATTAGCCAGTGACTTTCAAAAATATGAGTTTAAGATGGTCACTTGAACTTGTGACTGAAACACATCTACATTTTTGCCAGCTGTCCCACATTATTGCTCCATAGTAATTAGCTCCAAAATGAGATTTTGGAGCCTTTTATTCTCCTGTTAAGCCTTTTTCTTTTCTTTTGCAACATCAACTGTTTCCAAGGCCGGACAACTGTTAATTCGTTCATGTGATTAATGCGTTTGGGAACTTGTACCAATAAAGTGTCCTGTATTATTAGGTAGTGTTGTGGCACTGTCTTGTATAGGTTTGAAAAGCTTTGTTCGAAAACCTTTATTGCTTTAGTTCATGTTGAGCTCAAACTAACCGACACACCGGAACCCTCGGGGCAAACGCTATTTTTTCCAGGTAACCAAACAACCCAGTTAGTCCCCATGTATCGGGCGGTCGGTCTGGTGAAACACAAAGTTGCTGTTTCCAAACACCTCGGGGACGACGACGAGAAGGGGATTAGGCTTCTACTGTGGCACTCGTTGAATTCAGTTCACTTTCAGAGCCCAGAATAAGACCCGCGCCAACAGGTGCCCCCAACGTGAGTTCCGGCTGGTTACACTGTCGCGCTGGCGACCAATCTCTTCCCTGTACCCGACGACATTTTTTTTTTTTTTTTTTAAATACTCCTTATCTTTCCTCAGCAGTTGTTTGTTAGTCGCTCGTCGACAACCTTCCTCAATTACTGAATTACAACTAAGATGGCTCGAAACTGCACACACACACCAACACATTCGGTTTCCGCTCAGCTCGTGCGGCTAACGCTACTAACGCCCGCCTTCTGTTTACTTGTTTGGTGTTACACTATTAAGATCCGGCAGTGGAAATGAGGTGTTATTTTGTTCCGCTTACGAATGTGGTTATTGGTGTCATATAAAAAGGCAACAGCAGATGCAAGGAGGCCTTTTACGTCTTTAAACTACGCATAGGAACCGTCTGCTGTGTTGGGTTGACATTTATCCACTCGCTGATATATTGTTCCTCATCAAAACCCTGAAGCGGGAACATTCATCTACAAGTATCGTACTAAGTAAATGGTCAAAGCTCATGTAATTGAGTGTCTCCATTTCGAACAGTTTTCACACTAAAAAAATAAGTTTTTGTCGCACATTTATTTCACAAGCATGTTACCTAGCAAGTTAGGATTTTGCATACGAGTATGATGCAAATAAACTTACAAACGTTTCCAATCAGACCAGTGTAGAGATACTGATTTTAAGACAGCATTTAAGCCAGAGTCAAAGGTAGCAGCTTAACATGCTGGCTTGCAGGCCTGTGCAGTTCATCACTACAACTAGAGGGATATAAAGCCATGTGTTGTTGCTTCAGATGGAACCAATGGCCTAAAAATAATTCCTCACATAATTTGCTAATGACTTTAGGATTCAGAGTGAATCCGGTATTCTTATATTGTCACCATATGCCCTGACACTGCAGTGTCTGAATAAACACATGAAATGAGAATTATTTCTCAAGCTTCATTTAGCAGCTAATTGCGGCATGCACTCCACACGCTCGGGTTGTCATTGCATTGTGGTTTTCAGCCTCATCATTCAGTCTATCAATGTGGAATATCAGTCAGAGTAACCAGCATCGAAAAACATTACATTAACTCAATTCTTTGACAGCGCCATGTAGCACATCATTACAATTTGTGTATCGCCTCTAAAGCCCGATATGACGAAATTTATATCGAGTTGAACCATTCACAAATTACACGAAAATATAGAATTAAAAGAAAACCCGCAGACAGGAAAAAAGACTGTAGTTGGTAGGATGGCAACATACTGTAAATAGCCCAAGATCACTGGAAGGTTTCTCAGCTCATCAGAGTTCACAATCCACACATATAACGAAGGTAGTGTGTACAAATAGTAAAAGAGAGTATTGATTTATGAGGCCAGTCATTTACGTTGGTAGGGGACCATGCACTCGCTGTGAAACAAAAAATTTCCCCAAGATTTGGGAGATGACAAGTTATAAAGAAATACTGTTGCAACAGAAATATGAGTAATGCAGTCATATTGAGGACAAAAATGAGGGCAGTTCAACAAACACTTGAACGTACTACATTAAACTAGGATATTGTGACATTTCAATGGGAAATTACATACATTTTACATCCAATAACAGAGATTCCTCCTGTGTACACTGATCCTCGGGTGTTTTTTCCCAAGTTTGTGATTTGAGAGAAACTTTTCCCGCAAGAGCCGCAATTATGTGGCTCTTCGCTTCCGTGGGTTCTTGGGTGTTTTTATGCCACGAGCCACTACAACTGAACCGTCTCCCACATACTCCTCGAACACAAGGCTACTTGCCTTTGTGCGATCTTATATGCCTTGCCAATTGAGACACATCAAAGTATCTTTTCCCACAGGTGTTGCAGTGATATGGCTTCTCACCAGTGTGGGCTCTTCCAGTGTGGACTGTCAATTCACTGCTAAGCCTGAAAGCTTTCCCACATGTTATGCAAGTATATGGCTTTTCGCCAGTATGGATTCTCGTGTGCTTTTTGAAGTTGGACAAGTGACAAAATCTTTTCCCACAAGTGTTGCAAAGGTACGGCTTCTCGCCCGCATGCGTTCTCATGTGGACTTTGTAGTCACTGCCAAGTCGGAAATCCTTCCCACACGTTTTACAAGAGTACGGCTTCTCACCGGTGTGGATACTCATGTGCCTTTTCAGTATTGACATGCCGCTAAATGTTTTCCCACAGGTGTTGCAGGGATACGGCTTCTCACCTGTGTGCGTTCTCATGTGGACCAACAAGCCACTGCTAGATGTGAAACCTTTCCCACATGCTTTACAAGAATACGGTTTCTCACCTGTGTGGGTTCTCATGTGGACCATCAAGCCACTACTAGATCTGAAAGTATTTCCACATGTTTTGCAAGAATACGGTTTCTCGCCCGTGTGGGTTCTCATGTGGACCAACAAGCCACTGGTAAATCTGAAATATCTCCCACATGTTTCACAAGAATACGGTTTCTCGCCTGTGTGGACTCTCAGATGTATATTTAATTGGGACTTACACTTAAAAGCTCTCCCACAAGTGTCACACTGGAAAAACTTTTTATCCGTGCAGGTAATCAGGTTAATCTTTGACACTGTAGAGTTATATACACAGTTACTGTGATTTTTGCTTTTGTGATGTCTCTTCTTTGACTTTGGCTCTGCATCTCTAGTTGATATTGAGTCTCCATGCTCGCCTCCTTTGTGATCTTGGTTCTCAGCTACATGAGAGTTTTCAGAGAGCAGCCGCTGGTCACTCGGTTCTGGTTCACTGTGGTCGCTTTCCCCGTAGGTAGGAATCAGCATAAAGATATCACCCTCCTGCTTCAGTACAAGATGATGTCCTTCCTGACTGGTGGAGAGTTCTTCCTGTTCCTCCTTAATCTGTGGAGGTTCTGGCTCCCCTCGGTCCGGCCTGGAGTCCCTCTCCAGGTTACAGAGCCGCCGGTCACCAAGAACCTCCTCCTCCTTACAAACATGTTGCTGTGGGAGCTCTGGAGGGACAATGGATATAAAGGAGGTTACTAATATCATGAAAAAAAATGAAATAAAGAAGAGTTTATTTTTAAACCAATAGGGGATGTGAATATAAGTGCGATTCTCCTGTTTGCCTTTTTGAAGATAACTAAGGTTTTACAGACCTATCCTGTATAACTTTATTTCAGGTTTCCAAACGTTACCCGGAAGTCGGCGCTGACGATCGATTTCATCCTCGTACTTAACTATTGCCTTTTCAAAAACTCCGAATATTTCTTCAGCAGCGGTGCGTAGTCTCTCGTCGATAAACTTTCTTAAAGACTGGATCGTAGACATTTCCATTCAACCGGTCTAGCTAGCCAAGTTTTGCCGGAGCGCAGCGAGCACCGCGTAACGATAAACTCATTCAGTGCAGATGGTTACCGGTATTTCAGTTGGCCTGACTAATATTGTTTACAACTGTCGAGTGTGTAAAACCAATTGTCACAAAGACGCCAAGATCTGAAGGCAATGAGCAGTTAAGACAAGCAGCACTTTCTCCCATTGTATATTAGCATGATAGTCGGAGAGGTTTAACAACAGTTCCCCATATCCAGTTTGTTTCCAGGGGGGAAACATAGAAGGACGGAATTGCTTCCGGTAGCGAATTACTAGCGCCGGTCAATGTTGATTGGTGTTTAGTTAATGAATAAATCAATCAATATTAGAGATGTTTGATTTTAGCTCGGGTCCTGCGCCAACCCAGCTCTAGTATACTCTCGGGCTCTTACACGCTGTATCAATGGGTGCCTATTACTGTGCCATATGCAGGCAAACGACATTCACCGGGAAGGGACATATCTTCGGGAAAAATCATCAAAGCAGACTTAGGGTGGTTCTTCTCAAATTCCTAGAAAAGGTAAGTCGGTAAATGCCAACTGATTTTCTAACGTTTTGAGTAATTTTGCGGTCACATTTTCCTCCAGCTTGCCGAAGTTGGATCTATTTGCGTACTAGCCCCGATGCTAGCTGCAAAACCAAGACGTGTCACCTTTTGACTGACGCTGATTCTTAGCCCTTTGTTTTGTTTTTAATAGCTTGTGCTACCCAACAACACAAAATGTTGTCAGCCCACTAGCGTATTTAGTCATTTTCGGATTGATTTAACGCCCACAAAATGGCCACGACGAGGTTCATCAAGGACATTACATTTATAACGTTGCCCAGTCTAATAAAATATGGCGTACATGCAGCCGACAGTAGTTTGTAGAGAAGTGGAATCACAGAATTTATCTCAACATATTTAAAATGTCTGAGATTATGTTTTTCGTCTCTGCTACTTATTTTACTGTAACTGTAGTTGTAGTAACATACCTAACAATTTTTACATTGAATTATATTGCTTATATTACTTTATAATATTGGTGTATTATTATTTTGTATCTCGTGCTATAGTATAGTATGCGTTTTTTTTTATATTATACCAAACCATGTAATAGTACATATGTTATTACTGTATAGAGTATGCACATCACACTCACACACACACACACACACACACACACACACACACACACACACACACACACACACGGATTTATGGTTGCCTGTTTTTTCTTTACATCAGTAAGACTAACAAGTCACTATACTACCCCAAAAGGATTCAGAGTTGCACTGTTAGATAATGTATTTGACATTTATTTGCACTGTTTATTTATATAGTCTAAGGTATTTTATTCTTGAACTCCTTGTTTTATTTTTATTTACTTCAATGTTTATCATCTGCAAATGTAAGCCAATAAAATTGAACAACAACAAAAGGTACAGCCTCCAAAATGAACAAAACAACATTTTTAACCTTCTTGACGGTAGGATTTATTGCAGGGCTGTCGTATTAGTCTGCATCAGATCTATTTACAGTTAGGGTCCAACTTTTATGCTTCCTCTGTTTGATTCGTCCACTGCCTCCCAGGTCAAGGAAGCTCGCCGAACACTTAAAAAGCCCCAAGTAGAAAAGTTTGACTGCACCCAGCCGAAGCAGACATTCTGGTGCTACTGCTGTGGACTTGAAGTCGAAAGAAACGTTACAGACGGCAACATGACTGTGCTGTACGGAGGCTTGTTAGAACACATGGCCACGTAAGTTTTATTTAGTTAACTTTTATTTAGCTTAATTTTTTTTTTTAGGTCTTTGTCTGGAAGTGATTTGGTATTTTTTAAATATTTGTTTTAGTCTCTCCTGCTTTGTAGGAATATAATGTATAATTTGCCCAGGGCCCAAACTTTTGCATAAAACTGTATAACCAAACTAACAACTATACATTTGTCGCACGTCTTGACAAAATTCTCATACTCATGCTTTTGTCCGTAAAAAAATTTTGCGATAAACTGCTTCTGTCCCCTGGTCGCTGGGTGACATTGTAAATGTACTTGGTTTCAGCCCAGAACACAGGAAAAATACACACAAGTTCTGGTGGGACAATAAGGCCGACCCCAAGCTCAGGGACAAGGTCATCATCACAGAGGAGGAAACTGAAAGGTCGGCCCAGTGAGCTAAAAGTCTCTATCAATAAAGTGTTTTTGGAAAATGAAAGATTCTCTGCATGGATCGTTGTCTGTTTTTATTTAGGTTTAAAGCAGAGCTGGAAAACGTGCTGGAATCATTTGTGGAGAAGGAGGATGAATTCATTAAACAGGTAATGCAAAATCACTTTTTTTTTTTTTTTTTTTTTTTTTTTAATTGAACTTTAATAATCAATAAACTTTGAACAACTAACTAAGAGTCTGCATCTTGGGTAGCAGCTCTGAGGCATCCACTAATATGGCTAAAAATGTCCTAAGGAATGTTTTTTTTTAACCAAACTTGAAATCTGCTTATGGTAATCTGTTGTTTTTTTGTTTTTGTTTTTTTTCTCTCTCTCTCTCTCTCTCTCGTTTTCTTTTCATGGCGGCAGCAAGCTGATTATATCCGGGCCCGGGAAAGGCATCATCAAGAGGTCCTTCAGGCTCTTTTAGAGGTTTGTTTTCCAAGGATGCAGTGGCAGTATCCATCACTGTGGCCTTGACTGTTGTTTTTCATGATTTTTGAGCTGCATTTAAGATGGGAAACCCCGCCATTCTCCAGCTACATGATTTTAACTACGTAAGCAACAATCCTCTGGAGGACGTGTTTTACTCTGAAAATAGCTGTGGCTGGGGAAACCAGGGTGGTGTAAGGACCAAGTAATTTTCCACATCAGGTTGTGTTAAAAGTCAGAACGCGATGGTGAATATGGAGAGGTTCATGTTAACATTCGGGGCAAAGCGGTGTGTGAGGATTGTGACGATAAAAGCTGAGATGAGGCATGGTTAGTTGTCAGACTTCCTCTGTGAACCACTGTTGGCTTTTCCTGAATCAATATCAGCGTGACGCAGAGCCGGAGTTGTTCAATGGACCCAATGGCACAGACATGTCTGCGGAGGATTCTGTCAGGTGACACGCCGTCTACCTGTGACATTTGATCTTTCATTGCATTGTGTCATCTGTAGCACTTGAAATGACTCCAGTATGTTTGGGGTTCGTCTTTTTGTCCGGGGAACAGCTGTCAGTTCACATCTCCGGGATCAGACCAGCAGCCGGGTAGCAGCTTTGTCGACTCAATGGTCGAAGTGCCGTGGGCTGCAACAGGACAAGGCCTGACTTTCATAGGCTATCAGGTAGACGAACAGCTACAGTATCATTAAGAAAGTGTTTAATAATTAACTGTTTTTTTGTTTGTTTGTTTTTTTAAATTTCACACAAACCATAATCACCTCATTTGACCTCTCTTACAGGATTCATCACACAGTGGAAATGTTCATACAGGTACAGTGATATATGAACTTATGCAACGGTTAAGTATCTAAACTTATCTCTTATCTCACTTATCAGGGTTTTTACCAGACAATAGTTAAACAATCACTTCATACGTGGCCTTTGCTTTGTAATAAAGCACCACTGCTCATTTCCTCTGAAGCTTAGTAAGCCTGACATTATACTTCATAAAAATGTAAGATTGTCTTCTAACAAAGTGGAGTGCCTCCTCCATAAAACTCTGTGGGATACTCTAATATACTGTATGTTTTCCTGTGTGTAATAATGCAGTCAACAAAGAAATTTTACGTTTGAGTCATTTTCTATCATTTGAAACCACATTTTCTAATTTTTGCAGTTAATTGCACTTTAAAAATATATAAATATATCATAGCCATGTCTGAAAAATTCCTATTTTGCTAAATTCAAGTCAGTTTTAAAATTCATTCCACCTGTCTATAGTAATTCTGCTTTGCCACCTGTCACCTGTGTTAAGGGTTTCCTTTGATTTAATAAAACATTTACTGATTTCTCATCTTGTTTCCTTGCTTTTTAAACCTTGTGCAGAAACCCAGTGTCTCCAACAGTTAGGAGCTTTAGTTCACCTCTTGCATGAGTTCGATGAAGAGTAAGCACATGGCCTCTCTGTGTCGTAGGCGCTGTCCCCCCTTGGCTCCAGGACGATCCTCTGGAGGGGACCTCCGGTGCTACAGCATATCCAGAGATTGGCCCGTCGCTCCAAGAGTTCGTCAAACACAGTAGGAATCCCTAACGCAGATATTTTTATGTTGTGTGTTATGTAAATTTGTTGTCAGCTGTTTGATCAAGGAAATGTTCCAGCTTTGATGATAATTTCCATGAGACCTGAGCAGTCATGTGTTATTTGTTGCCATCACGGCAAACTTGTGGTAAGCAGGGAGCTGCGATTTTTGACTCATCTTGTATTCTGCTGTTGTTGATTTTTTTTCTTTGCTGCCATTTGTTGCGAAATCAAAGCAACAAATTCACATTCAGGTACTACTGCCGTGACCTTTTTTTTAAAATCATGGCACTTAAGCATGATCAGTATTTTGCTCTCTGATCTTGATCTTTTTAGGTCTCAATGATACAAAGATTTTATCCATGTAGACTCAAAGAAAAATAGTCAAAATCTCTCAAAAATTGGAGTTTAATTAAAATGGCCTCATCTGTCTTTTGCCAGAGGAGCAAGAGAAGCTGAAGAAGCTGCCACCGAACCGAGTAGGGGCCAACTTTGACCACAGCTCACATACAGACGCCAACTGGCTTCCCTCTTTTGGTAGAGTGTGGAACAGTGGCCGACGCTGGCAGTCCAGGTGAGATTACACCACTCTTCACTACACCTGAGATTAATATAGAAGGAACGTAAACCGTGACTCTTCTCACTCCGTCCCATACATTTATACGCACTTCCAGGCCTTAACTGTGATGGCCTGCGTGAGTATGACTGAGAGTGAACAGAGGAATAACTCATTTGGGATTGTTATTCCCAGAATGTAAAATATCTTTGTCCAGTAAGTTTGTCTGCACTACCAGCCACTTTGGAAAATGCTCATCAGTGTGCATGGAAACTTACTGCAGCAACACAGGGTATGATGGTAAGATGTTTGTTGTCAGTTTCTTTAAGGATCAAGTTTTTTTTTTTTTTTTTAAATATATATATATAAAATGCCTATTTCTTTATATAGAGCTGCAATCTTACTGATGTGTTATCCTTTTTTAATTCAGTCTCAGACTTGCTGAAAACACCACAAGTGACACTCCAGTTTGCCTACTTTATAACTATAAAACAATTGGATACATATGACACCACATTATTTATTCATAGTTGTATGAATACGCGCGCTGCATTCTCTCTGCGTTTGTTCGGGGAGTAATGGGTTTAAGGGCAGACTAAATATTTAGAACTCGATAGTACAGATGTTGGGGGTGAAGCACACTGCAAACCGGACTTTTTAATCTGCAAAGTGCGGTTGGCTGATGACCTTCAGATATCTTCCAGGCAACCGAGACTTTTGAAAGTAAAAAGATCTGTGCCTGACAGTCACCTGCGGAAAAGTGGACAGTGATGTAGGCAAACCTGAGAGCCACTGGAAATCACCCTATCATTATTCTACTAGCTAGAGACCACTTCCATCCTAATTTATTAGTGGCCATCATGGCAGCAGCATAATTTGTGTTTTTTTTTTTTTTAGTATCTAGTATTTCAGCAGTTGCTAACTCAAGAGAGCTGCCGAAACTGCTAAAACACCTTTTAATTAAATACATTTTACCATGTCGTATTAGTATATGAGCCAGAGTTTGCCTAACAGCAAAATGTCATCTCTTGTCCCCATCCAAACATTAAAAAGGAACATAATGCTTAATTTTCAGATCAGTACATTGACTTCACTGGTCTCTGCATACGAATGTGACATTTTGTTTTGTTTTGTTTTTTTCTTTTCCAACAGGCACCAATTCAGACAAGAGGAGGGGCAGAAGAACAGACAAAAGAGGAAGAGGGAGCACAACACAGACGGGTCAAAGAAAGCAAAAACGACTGTACATCTGACAAATTCTGACAACACTTAAAACTGAGTATACTGTGTGAGAATTCATGCGTGAAGGGATGTCATGTGGTTTGCAAGATGTGAATGAGGTTTTAATGCCATGTTTCTGAGGAGTTGTACTTGGTTGAAGTGCTCAGGTTGACAACACACCCTACTGTTAGCGAAACTAACCTTCTGTCTAACATATTTGGTAAAGTCTGCAGTAAAGATATTAGCTTAGTTTAGTAAGCACTGCCTTTCGGATATATGTTTGGTAGAATGTTACCTTTGATAACTCCATTTTTTTTTTTTTTTTGGGTATAAAAACTGCATGGTACACTCGTGTACCATCACTCAACAACACCCCGCTGCACTTTCTAAGTTTTAAACTAAATTGGTCACTGAGCTGCTTTTCATTGAATCAACTGAAAATCAGTGACTTTCAATCCAAGACACAGAGAGAGAGGCCTCGATGAAATTCTTTTCCTGCTCACATTCTTCCACCAAGTCCAGGACTCTGAACTGCAAGTTACCGCGCGACAACAGCTCTTCGAGATCTGAGGACAATGTGACCGTTCTGGCAGGTAAACAGCAGGGGGCGTGAGACACACAACTAACAAAGGCACCTGCTGTGTGTTTAGAGGAGAGTTGACATAAGGGAAATCTGTTGATGCCAACATTTAGATAACAACATGGTAAAAACCTAAACTCTGGATAAATGTCCTTTAAATGGCAAAAGGATAAAATATCAGATATTTAATCATGTCTTTTTTGTAGCTGAGTATTTTTTTTTCCTCTCCCAAACTCTGATATGTATTATTTTGTAAACAGCCCTGAACAGTAATACACATAGCGAGAGCTGCAGTTCCCAGTGTTTCTCTACAATAAACACTTGGTTTTTTTTTTGTGTTGAACCTGTAAACCAAATGATGAGCTTTCATTTCCCTTTTCAGATCATGTTATGTAATGAATTACTGGAGAAGTCTTAAAGGCTGCCTATGCAAATGTTTGTTGCTTTAAGATAGGATGTGATAAAACATGGAAACAATTATACATTTTTAAAAGTGTATTTTATATCTTTTGTCTCGAAAGAATCAGCACTTTAGATTCAGCGCTCTCCAAATCAAGGAAGTTAGGCATCTTTTCTCATCCTTTACTATCGAAAGAAGGATGTTAATTTCTACAAGTATAGCCTAAACATAAAAAACAAAAACAAAACATAAACTAGATACCATGAGTTAAGAAATTAAAAATATTCTGAAAATGGGACTTGTCAGACAAACTGACATCGGCTGGGAGGTGACAACCAAGAATGTGTCACAAGTGTCCTCTGTTGTGGGCAGAAAATAGACAATCCGTGATGAAAACTTGATTTGCCCCCTGAAAAAGGCGTTTTTTGCGACCTTGAAGCCTTAAAATCCAACTTTTGTCTGCACGCATGCCTAATTTTTTGCTGCTCCATTGAAGGTCTCCAGATGCAGAATTTGGCAACTAGATTTTTGATAGGTATGCAAAACATAAAAACGACCTGGGATTAAAAAAATGACTATTGCTGTCTGAACTATGCAGCGGCTGCGTTGCCAAGTGGAACAGCAGCCCAGAGACGGACGATTGGCCAAGAGCAGTAAATGCAACATCCTATATTCCATTCCGTGAGCTTAGAGAGTGAGGCCCTTCTTTTATCTCTTGTGGCCTCTGCCTCCACTCGGCAAAGTTTAATCAGGCCCCAGTGTGCTCCGGGCAGATGGGCGTGGAGCTCAGCGAAGCCGCAAAGCAATATGGGCACACGACGTGTAGCAAGGTCTATTCTTAGCGCGGTGACAGCATGGCTAGAGCTAGTTTCGGCTCAAGCGGAAGAAAGGAAAAAGGGGTTACCATGTGCACATTTAACAGCAAATGTTACCGTTGACCGTATATAATTTTACCATATGTCGATTTCAGTGCTGTACAACTATACGAATTGTGTTTGGTACATAAGTACTTGGTTTGTTGTAGTTTTCTGTTAAGTATTTGAGGATCTGCCGTCAGCACAACAGTCATCCTTAGCAGTGAAGAATGGGAGGGGAAAAAAAGCACGTGTACTGGGCGTTTCTTGAGTTAATCCAGAGCCCAATCGCGGAGCGGGATTTTTGAATAAATCTGCATTTTTAAAATCGGCCCAATCCCCGAGTGCTGATTGGTTAAGAGGAATAGAAGCGGCCAATCGCTTAAATGACAGGCGCTCAGCTGGCCGTGAAGCCCCGCCTCCTATATATTAACTGGAAAACCCCGGAAACGTTGTCGCTTAAAGGGACAGGAGGAATTTCAGGCGAAGGTTGAAACAACGAAAACAGCTGCGAGCACAAAAAAGACAGGCACAGAAAGGAAGGGACGTAGACAGCCACCAAGCAAGCAAGCTATGTGGCAAGACGAGACTGGAACTGTCCATTTATTCTACGCATCGGACATCCGGAGCAAAGGCGGCTAACACTTTTTAGCTTCGAAGTCGATTTTCGCCCACATAACGTTAGCTACCTGGAATCCGATAACGCAGCAGTCAGCACGGAAGAGAGATAACAAAAAGGCCAAACTCCCAGACGACAGGAACGCGTCAGTGCAGACTGTTTGCCCCCCTGAGTCCACTTTTTTTTTGTTAGGTGAGTAGGCTTTAAAATCTTCAGATCTGCCTAGCTAGCTACCTCTTAATCTTCTGCATTGTGTGAACTTTAAATGTAGCTATGTATGGAAATGGCACAAAGGCTCAGGTTATTTTAGTCATTTCTGGATGGTTTCGGTTAAATGTTTGAACTTGAAGGTCGTCACAAGTCACTATTTTCTTTATTAGTCTGTGAATCCGAGCAAAGAATGACTGGAATCCAGCCCAAGCCAGTTGATGACCTGCCAGTATCTTGCAGGGTGTAGGGGGCGTTCCCCTGCTTTGTCTGCTCTCCTTACTCTTTCTTTATGTATGTATGTATGTATGTGCGTGCATCCACTCCGCGCTGGTTAGGTACAAAGTGATAGGAACCCCAGTGTATCAGTCACCGTTATGGGTGTGTGTGTTTGTGTGTGCGTGTGTGTGTGTGAGTGTGTGTGCGTGTGGATGTGTGCGTGTGTGTGTGTGTGTGTGTCTCACCAAAATGCATGTTTAAATCTTTGATTTTTGTAATAACTGCACTGCACACTCACGCCCTCCTCGGACTGTGCATATATGGGCTGTGCAAGAAGGAGGGCTCACCCAGAACTGGCATATATCTGTGAGATTATGACTGTAGCTCAGCCGGTGCAGTGAGGATCACTGTAAATCTTGCAATAGTGAGGATAGCACTGAGTGCAGTGGGCGTATTGTTCGCTTTGATTGCACTTGGAAGTTGCGTTGCATCATGCTGTGAGTTGAGCATTGATGTTGGCATTGAAGCCTTGTTACAGTATATATAAAACCTGTAAAGTGTCAAGAGTCAGTTATTACAGTGTTATTATGCTCAGCTGTAATGCACTTCCTCTCATTGTCCCGACCAGCAGTGCATGATGGCATTGACATACACATTAGACACACGTGTATGCACTCACACTCACTCTACATCACCCATACAGCACACGTGCATTTGGGAATCCACCAGCTGTCTCATATGTATGTAAATGGGGGATTTCTGCGCACACACACATATACACACATTTCCGCAGCAAATCCATCTGCGAGTCTACATTTTTCTCTCTCTATTGCTTGTCCTCGCGTTTGTCTGACAGCCACCCCCCACCTTTCTGTCTGCCAGAAACCAGTGGGCTTTGTCCTCAGCTGAGTGTGACGTCATGCAGATCTTTGCTGTAACCAGGCCTGAAGGCGAGGTGCATGTGGTTCAGCAGTCCTGGGTCCGGGCTTGTCCTGTGCACAGTCATGCTTTAGACCTAAGTTCTTTAAATGCTAAAACCCGTTGGTCTGTCTGTTCAGGTGAGACAAAGAAACTGAGAAAATCCTCTCACATCATAAGACAAGGAAGGGAGGTGGGGATCGAAACTCAGCAGGGATAAGTGCGAGACGTTTTTAGCATGGAAGGAAAACAATGCCAGGAATCCCCAGTGATGACTGGTCTGTCTGCTTACTTCAAAATGTATAACTGCTAATATATTCAACCTCAGGGAAATATATTGTATGCTTTTATGTTTACTCCCAGGCCAAGTACATTAAGTTAAGTAAGAGTGTGGTCATGAGTAGCTGTGTGTTTTCTGATGGTAACATACGGAACCACCAGTGCCATGTTAGGCTGTTTAGAAGATGAGTACATTATGGTCAATATGATTCTAACTTGAGACATGTAATACTGTGAGAGCCCCAATTTCACCTCGTTGTGTCTGAACAGATCAGGTCCAGACTAGCAATGTTACAGCCTTTGTCAAACATTGGCCTGCAAGTGGCTCTTTATCTTGCCTGCAGTTCAGCTACAGTATACAGTTTTATTCACGTGCAGTCCAGCTGATACTGTATGATATTAACGGATCCAAGTTAAGGGAAACCATTCATGCTGTGGACCTCTGTGCATCCAACCTATGTATGTTTTGACCAAATGGATCTTACCTTCCATACCTCTTATGGCTATCTGGCTGAGTGGTTATGTTTCACGGCTGCAATTCTCCTTTTAACATCCGTACCTGGCAGCACTTTCTGTGTGTGTTTGGAAAGTGGGGGAGGCTATAAAATGCGTTGAGCTGATGAAGGCTTGTTGTCAGCCCTCCAGTGTGTCCCTGCAGGATTTGATGTCAGAGATTACAGCTGATTATGTGGGTTAGATCCACTACTCAACAATGCTCTGGGGCTATATTGATCTCTAGTGTGTCTGTTTCTGTGTATGTGAGAGTGCGAGTGTGTGCATGCACATATTGGACTTGCAACCTTATGAGAGCTTAAATACCTCTCTTAATTAAAGAGCTATTTAGCCATTGAGGATTAAATTTAAGGTTAAGAGAAGTGAAGCTCCCCACAAATGTAGTTGTGGCCTTAAGCCATCACCAAGAACCAGTACTGACTGGTAGACTGACAGAAACAACATCTCTCTTGTCTTAAAAGACAGAAATGCCACCTCTCTCAGTAGCTTCTCTTTAATGTAGTTTTCCTTTCTATATGTCAGTATAAACCTTGTTGATCTACCAGTGCTTTGTAAAAATAAAGGTCCTCCTATTCACATGACCCCTATGTGCTGTGCCGACTGGTAGGAAGCAACACTGATAAAAGGTCTCTTTTTGTATCTTTCAGCCCACTGGCTGGATATTGTGCATAATTTTTTTAAGATTAAAACGTTTATCACAAAGATTAAAGGCAGCATCTGGCATTGCTAGATGTTTTTCATTGCGTAACCCCCTCAAGGGTCCCAGGCCTGGGTTTGAGAATCACCACAACAAAAGAACCAGTGAGAGTGAAGCTGCCTGCTAGAAGATATCTCTTTCCGTCCAAGGACGGAGCTGAGGCATGTTGAGATGAAACATAAAATTAACAGGAGGACAGTTCAGAGGGCAGCATAAACTGTGAGGGTGTCTGTTATTTTTCTTCCTTAATGGTAACCAAATGTCCTCACACATAAAAGACTTATAAGAGAAAGCTACTAGAGTGAAGACATTTCTCAGGTTGTCACTTTTACAGTGGTCTGTTTTAAGGAGATGAAGACATTACAGGAGTCACATTTTTTTATGTTGTTTGTAGGATAAAAGTGTGCGTGTTTAAAATCATTTTCTCTCCTTGATAACAGCTTATTCCCGAGTTCCTAAAATAGCACTTGTGCAGTTTTGACTGCTGCACCTTTAACCTTGAGACCCTCACTCTGTTACCTCTGGTCTTTAAGCACACTTGTACACAGAGACACACACACACACACACTAACTAAACCCAGCTTCAGGCTTACCATTAAAGGTCAGTTAGTTCACTTAACAGTCCGTCAATAACAGCAACTAGACCTGTAGTGTCCATGTGTTTGTAGCTGTGTTCTCCTAGCATTGAGTGACTGTGGTTAATCGATTTAAACTATAGGGCATGGAAGGGAATGCCAACGATTTCAGGGAAGCTTGCAATAGGTGAGCATCTGGAGACCGTTTCGAAGGTGGTGGAGGGTCTAAGTCTATAGACATTAGATATTAGCGAGGTAGACACCTTAGCAGTGTCTGTTAAGGATCTGATTCATTTGAGGTTTCTATTTCAGTGTGTTATTTCAAAGTCCAATCTAAGTGGTTCAAACAGCCAAAAGAGTTTTCACAGGTGCACCACCATGTTTGATCTGGCCACTTCAGCCAGGATTGAATGTCATTTTAATATATTGCTTCTGGATGACCTTGTGAAGATTAGATACCGTATCCTAGATGCTGGAGTTTATTATTTTAGGATTGAAAACTCTCAAAGAAAGAATGCGCTACTTCTTTCACTTCCTTTCTTCACTCTCATGTTTCATCAAAAGTAGCAAACCAGCATCACACCTTTTTGAGAGACAATCTGGAAGTTACTCTCTTGCTGAGTGCTCCATCTTTGTTTAGAGGGGTTTGGTGGCTCCATCTGTAGTAGCAGCCCGATCTCCTTTATTCAAACACAGCTGACAACAGAAGTCCAGAGAGAGAGAGGAGGATGGCAAGGTGACAGTACCACCTGCTGAATAAATCAACAAGGTTTGACATTACACCCTGAGAGGCAAAGTGCAGTTCTGCACAGTGTGGGTATGTGAGAGTTTTATTTCTGACTGTCTTTGAATTTGCTAGCAGTACTTTTAAGTGTACATTTAAGTCATTTATTAAGCAAAAAATGCCAAACACTTACTGTTGAGCGGAAAACAATGAGTCAGTTAATCGTTTAGTGGGTCAACAAAAAAGGAATCAGCAACTATTTTGATAATCAGTTAACGGGTTTTCACTGTTTCATACAAATGTTCCTAATATTCCCTAGTTCCAGGTTCTCAGGCAGGAGGATTGGCTTCGCTGTCTTTTTCAATAGTAACCTGAATATTTTTAGGTTTTTAAGTATTTAAACACTGTGGATGACAAGCAATTTGATGACAACACCCCAGGCTTTGTGAATTTATGACGGGCATTTTTCAGTACTTTCTAATATTTTATAGATGAAACAATTAATCGATCATTCAAGAAAATGATTGCCAGATTAACCAATAATAAAAATAATTGTTCGTTTCTGCCCAAATTTTCTGGCTCAAGCTTCTCGGAAGAGAGCATTCGCAGCTTTTCTCCATTTAATATAATCTTATACTGAATATCTTTGCATTTGGGACTGTTGTTCCTGCAAAACAAACTGACCTAGTTGGGGGCAGTGCCACACTGACCACACTCATGCACAGATATTAAAACTAGAATATTTAGGTGGATAGTGGAAGATTTTACAGTGGGTTGATTGCACCAAAACAATTTACCACAGCTGAGAATACACAGTTGGCCGTGAGCAATTGCTTGTTGCCTCAATTTTGCATTGATATTCTTTGTTGTTTTGGTTTTATTTATGCAAAGCGCTCTAAAGAAAACTAGTTTAATATATGTGGTTGTTGAAATGCAGTTAGTGTATTTTTTGTAACAACGTGCTGTTGCTGGGCCTTTATACTCATAATTAAATATGATTATAAATAAGGAACAAACTCCTTGGTGTCATTGATGTCACTAAGATGTCTAAAACACAGTGCTGGGAGCCTCATAAGTGGGTTCAGGTTCATACTTGACCGTAATGAATGAATTGGCATCCAAATAAGCAAGTTAAAAATAAAATTCTGTGTATTTAGCCTGTGAGCCGTTTAGTCTGTCGATATGACTTCCACACAACCCCCAGAATTAAAGAGTAGATTTTGAAAGGCAGATGTATCTCTGTGTATTATATAGGTCAACAGAGAGCTTATCATGCTAAGACCTGCTCACTCTCGGCCTCTCTCCCTCTCGTCCGTGTCTTGTCCCCTCCGTCCATTACTCTCTGCTGTCTTGTCATTTGTCTCGTTCCCCTCATTTAACATCAAAGCCCTCCATGTCTCACATACACACACGTGCTGCTTTTATTTCCATCTTTCTAGCTTGCGAAGGCTGAGTGCGTATGACAGGACTGGGCCTCTGCATTCATCGTTTTTCACTTAAATGGACTTTTATATAGAATGAAAGAACTTTCCCCTTTGGAAAACTGTGACACCCACTCTTGGAAAATCATTAATAGTATTGTTTTACATACTAGATTTGTATGTTTGGATAATAATAATAATAATAATAATAATAATAATAATAATAATAATAATAATAATAATAATAACAATAATAATCTTATTATTATTATTATTATTAACAGTAATGACATTCAGGTAATGATCCAAAATGGAAGCGTTTTTGCATTGATGTTTGCAGTGTGCATACCTGAACTGAGTATTTTGGCCTCAGTGGAAACAGTCAGTTGCCCCGTCATGTTTTTCCTGATATTAAAAGAACTCAAACAATTTTGTATTTTTGGCAGGCCTGAAAGTTTCATGTAAATCAGCATGTCTCATGTCCTCCCAGAGAGTTTTAAAGCTGTGGTTTACAGAAAACGCCTTCAAGCAGTACGGGGCTTAAATGTGTATATGTCTGTGTGTTTGCCTGGGCGGTCTTGTGCCATCAGAGGCAGGCAACAGCTGAGCTGGAGCATTTTTTTTTCTCAAAGTGACTTACTGTCTCAGTTGAACTGACTTTAGAAATCAGAAATAGGTAATTAAGTAATTAATAGAGTATGTTAGCCTTCCTGACCTGAAGCCTCTTTTTAGCCATGCTAATAGCTAAAATACAAGACCTGGCTCTAGGGATGTCAACTACGCATGTCGATGTTGATCGGTCAGTCAGCTGATTGGTTGGTCGGTTGGTCAGTTGGTCAGTGGATCCACCACTTTGCTCCAGACTGCAATATTTAAGCAACTATTAGATGGATTCCCATGAAATTATGTACCGATTTTTGTGGTGGCCAGAACATGAATCTTAATGACTGGTTCCATCAGCGGGACAATTTTTAACTTTTCCTGTGAAATATCTCGACATCTACTAGATGTATTGACATGAAATTTTGTATAGATCTGCGGTTCCCAGATGATGTATCTAAATGACTTGATGATGGCCTGACTTTTCCTCTCGCAACCATAGTGGTTGACATTTGTATTTTTGATTGAAACACTTTTTGGATCGATACAAGATACATTTTAATAACCTTGGTGATTCCTAAACTTTCTGTTTAGTGCAATCATTAGGTCAGAAATATTTTGTTTGTTCAATACTTTGGTTTATGGCTAAATACCTGCAAAGCCAATGACATTCCCATCAGACTTAGCTGTACGTTGCGTTTAGTCTTAATATGCAAACGTAAGCATGCTAACTAAAGATGAGCTAAACTAAGATGGTGAACATGGAAAACATTAGCTTATAAATAGTAAACATTAGCATTTTAGCATGTTGATGACGGTATTTAGCCTCAATGAGCTGCTAGCAGGGCTGTAGCACAGTAGACTTTCCCCAAACCCCCCAATTTACCCTCAAATTGCATTTTGAGGCATTTTGAAAGACAAAGTTATACCAAGTGAGCTAATTATACTCTTTAAATGACACATTTATGTGCCGCCTGGATTGGATATTTGCTAAAACAAACAAGTCAGTATCATATTTTCATGCGGATAATCATGTCAACATTAAATAATAGCACATACTGAATCAGTGTCCAATTTTTTTTAGGTTGTTTGTGTTTTGTCAAGTTGCCTATTTGGATTCTGGTTCATGTTTATAGTTGCAAATATAGTGTGCACAGCCCTGCTTTTGGCTCAAACACAGAGCAGCAACTCGTATGGTACCAAAGCTGCTCATTATTAACTGCTGCTTAACGACCGCAAGCGTGTGTGTTTGTGTGTGTTTGTGTTGGACTGATGTCAGGATTAACCCTAGCTGGACCTCGCTCTACCCTTAACCCTGTAACATCCCCCAAACCAAAATGGAAGAGCCACTCTCTGTATGTTTGTGTTTATAAACATGCACATGTGCAAGCTTCACTGGTCTTTTACTTTAGGTTAACACTCGTTCTTAAGTTGTGCTTTGTTTTTCCTAATGTTCCACTTACTCTCCTGTTGTGAAATGGTCAGACACCTTTAAAAAAAAATGTGGGTATAAATGAGCTCTAGCTGCTATTGTAATTTTCTCCACCATCCACTTTGGCAAGTAACCAGTCATCAGTCAGGTTGGCTGGTTAAACAGTGACAGTATTTCCTGGTTAGGTATTAGTGAGCTACATAGCAAAGAAAGTGATTTTTATTTTTCATTTTCCTTTCACTGCCCAGATGGAAAGCTAGACTACTTTCAGCCGCTACCAGTCTCAGTGGTGCAACACCACGCTGTGCGAGTTCCCCAAGCATGAAAGGGGAAAAAAGGAATTGATTTTAAGCTGAAGGAAGATGCACAAAAAAAAAAAAAATACCCAAAGGCCAGGGGAGGGGAGGAGGGGAAGAAACACACTTAGACAAAGAGGTGGTGTTACAGAGGGAGAGATAGGTGAAAAGACAGGCAGCTGAATTCAGGGTGAAGAAGTAGAGAGGGGGAGAGAGAGAGAGAAAGAAAGAGAGAGAGAGGGCTTTATTTCCTGTCCTCCACGAATAGGCAGCATATTTCTCTGGAACATTCCATCCTCTGAGCTGGCCCGGCCTGTCACCAAGACTCAGGGTGCCACACTCTTCCACACATATCAGCTACTACAGGTTGATTTATTTCTATAAAATTAGATTGAAAAAAATAACAAAATCATGACGAAAAATGGTGAAAGGTGTGGATCAGTTTGGTAAACTTACATATTGGAAAATTTTACTTAATATTTGGTGATGGATTGTGTGACATCAACTGGATTAAACCAAACAATGAGGAAATTTAATCAGATAACAGGATACACAAAAGAAAATTTTCCACGTTTGCAGAATCTAGTCATGTCACAGTGCTGCTACATATTGGAGTAATAAATGAAGAGTGGAAATGTTTGCAGAAGTAGATAGAGAGACATATTTGGTAATGGAAAAACAAACAAAATTTATTTCAGAAATGCTTTATTTGGACAGTCCAGTGTTTAAAATGGACTAACAAAAAGTCTGTGTTCAGGAATGTCTGTTTGCTGCATCTGCCCAAATTGAACCTAACACCAAATCACATCTTTAACCCTGATTCTGACATAATAAAGCAAAAACCATTTGGGTTTTTATTGGTCAGATATATTTAACTTAATATATTTAATTTGCTTAAATGGCAAAAAGAGCAAAGTACGCACTTACACACACACACAAATGCACACACACACACAATTTTTCCCTGAGCAGTAAAGTTAAAAGATTATACTTAAATATGCTCTTTGTCTCTTTTCAGCTTTGTGAGTGTATTTATCAACAGGCAGCTGGTCAAACATACCCTTCCAAGGAGAGTTCATCTCACCGAATTGTTAACACTGCTTTTGAAATGTAAATATAAAGAAACCACCCTGGGAGGGAAAAAATCTACAGGAACTGGCTATCTGATAATGATAAAGTTTTGGTTCTGGGGTTTTAGCAGTTAACCTGACAGGTAAGCATCCTGTTCTACTGTAAAATCCAGTTGCCTGAAGAAAGAAAGTGGACCGTACAGGACACTGCTCTGCAGAGAAATAAATGCTGAAATGTTGAAAATAGAAAGCAGTTAATGTTATGTTATAATGTTATTACCATGTGGTGATACATAACTGAGGCTGTTAAAAATAGAAAAATGAAGACCAAGACAAAAAGCATGTGCTGTTTGAGTGAGAAAGCCAGTTTTAAATGTGCACTTAATATTTTAATCCTGTCAATTGTGTAGCACTGGAAATGGGAAGGGTGTCATGTTTATTTAAAAAAAACGAAATGGCTTTAATTTATGCTTGACAGCTCAAAGGGGGACAAAAGGGGATTTTCACACACTGATGCTTGTCACTGTCAACATCAGCCTTCCTACAATTTTTCTGTCTCATTCATTACACATAATAATTCACTTAGATGTTGCAGTAAAACCAACCGCATTGCATCACAAATTTCAAATGGATCTGAAACAGCAAGCCAACACGCCACCTCATGTAATTTCCTCGTAAAATATTAGCCGTAAAAATTGCTTCTGCAAATTGCCGCTTGCTTTCAGCACACACTCGTCATGGAGACGCACACCTCTTAAACACACATACGTCTCCATGTGTGTGCTACTAACACACCCTCCTAGATGCCAGTAGACACAGACACCAACACATGGGGCGATCCACGCCTCTTTAAACATGCTCGGTATTACACAGCCACCCCCCCCAAACACACACAGACACATACACACACTTTCCTTTCCCACCCTTCCTCCACCTCCCCCTCTCCCCCCTCTCCTTTTGTTCTCTCCCTCCATGAGAGGGAGGACTGAATTGGACCTTGTATTCGATATTTAAGACTGGTCATTTAAAACTGTGACTAACTGGTTGTCTCAAGAAGGTTTTGGGCTGTTCGAGACAAAATTGAAGTTCCTCAGTTTTTCAAGGCTGTGACTGTTTAGAGGTGGTGGGTAGCGCCCCCCCCCAAAAAAAAAAAAAAAAAACACAGCTGGTGTCACTTTGAGAGGCCTCGAAAAACAAGGCATGTGTCTGTGTGTGTAACACAGTGTTTCACATGCCATGATTGAAAATCCTACCCTGTTGTAGTCATATAGACAGAACAGGTCAAAACAAACACTGCCATGCTCGCCCATCGGCATTGCATCAGTGCATGTGTTTGATGGAATGTGATTGAGTGTGTGTTTTCAATGCTTCTTTCTCCTCAGCTGCACTCAGAGTGCCCTTGAATGGAGGAGGGTCTTAATAGAGAAGACACACCCTTTTTTTCCCCAAATATGGAAGACAACATGGGCTCTTAAAGGTACAGAAGTGTGTGTGTGTGTGTGTGTGTGTGTGTGTGTGTGTGTGTGTGTGTGTGTGTGTGTGTGTGTGTGTGTGTGTGTGTGTGTGTGTGTGTGTGTGTATTTGTGTGTGCTGAAACACAAGATCCTAAATGCAAGTGCTGCTTGCAAGCAGAAAGTCCCCATTATTATAATATTTGTTTTTTGTTTTTGTTATTTTTTGCAAGCTTTGCTGTCAAAAGTAGGAGCTGGGCCTGTTTGACAACAGAAACCTTGTCTGATTCCAGTCTTCCCCTGTCACTTTATCTTCCTCTGTCTTTCTTGCTGTCTCTGTCTTCTATGCCTCTTCTACCACCCCCTCCCCTCTCTCCCCTATCCCCACATCTCTATATTTGGAGGTATGTAGCTGAAGACGTGTCTTGTTTTTCCAAACCTCCTCTCTGCGCACTTTTACTGTTCACACACACTCAAGAAAACAAGTGTGACATCCGCCCTCACAGATCAATGCGTACTGCGTTCATGTACAAGGACATGCATTTAGAGCTGAAGCAGTTAGTTGATTCATCAAGTTGTCCTCAGCAGAAAAAAAAATCTGCAGATGTTTTGTTATTTGATGCATCATTTCAGTCAATTTTCAATCACATAAACTAAACATTCCCTCTCAAATCTTAAGAAGTATTTTTTTTTATTTGTCTTATTTGAAACTATGTGAAATAAATGGAATATATTTGGGGTTTCAGATTGTTGGTCCCATAAGCACAAGTAATTGAAATGCGCCACGGTTTGCTCTGGGAAATTCTGATGGGAATTTTTCATTTTTCAGGCAAAATGTTTAATCGATTAATTAGGCTACTGGAGTGCAAGTGTGGAGGCCAATATTTACAGCATTTGGTCCGGTGGCTGCAGGTAACTTCACATCCTGCCTACAAATATGTTACTATCTGTATGAGTTTTTAAATGCAGTTCACAACCAACCTTACAGATGTTAAAGTGTAGCAAGGTAGTTTTCTTGATGTCATGAATACCAGAAACTGCATTTCTACTTATTTTGTGATTACAGATGTTGCAAATACCTATTTCTTCTTCTGAGCAAAGTATGCTGTCTAAACCTTTTTTCATGATCATTTGTTTACTTAACCTAATGTTAGAGTGACATAACTTTTAAAGTCATCTTATTTTAAATAACCCCAAATCACACATTAAGCTATGCGACACCACCCATTGTGTGTGTGTGTGTGTGTGTGTGAGAGAGAGAGGTGAGAGAACACACGCAAGTGTGTGATGCACTTGCTTGCACTGCGTGTACTTTAACCACACCACTCTGTTCAAAATAGTTCTTGCCTAGTTGACATGCTGTTCCTTATTAGCTCACAGATGGCAAGATACACACACACACACACACACACACACACACACACACACACACACACACACACACACACACACACACAGATGAGGGCTGCTCCTGGTACTCAGCTGATAAACTTCTTCACATGCACTTTATTCTCTATCTGTACTCCATTTCATTTCATGCTTCACACTGAGTCCCTTTGCGTGTGTGAGAGAATAAGACGGTAAAGGAAGGGGGCAGGTGAACTGCATAGATGTTTGTATCTTTATTCTCTGAGGCATAACTCCTTTTTATTAAGTGTTATTCTGTAACACACACACACAGGCACACAACTGCACACTGTGGCTGGCACACTATGGGAAGAGATTACACAAGTTTAACACTGTACACAAAACGTGCTTTAAGCTGTCAAGGACACGAATTTAACACACACACACACACAGTGTTTGGGGAAAGTGCTCTTTAGTCTGGTTCTTTACTACCGCAGAAGAGGACGAGCAGGAGCAAGTGGGCAGGGTTTCAGCCCCCCCCCCCTTCACTCCCTTCACCTGGCCAATCAGGAACTCAGCCACTACAGCTGACCCCCCTTTTCTCTAGCCAATCAGCTGGCAATGCCCCCCCCTTTCTCTTCCCTGTATGCCTTCACTGCTGAGTGAGCAATGCACACCTTGCTCTATCAGCTGAGAGGAAACAGACATAACGAGAACACAGAGGCAGAGAGAGAGAGAGAGAGAGAGGGGGAGAGAGAGGGTAGGATTACGAGAAAGGGTTGAAAGGAGGGGCCTGAGAGTAGATAGAGGAAGAGAGGAGAGGGTGAGGAAGAGAAGGAATGGGAGGAGAGGAAAGGGGCAATGCTAGCATGTGAAGTGGCTTTTGTATTCAAGATATTTTGGAGGGGCGCGAATGAGAGAAAAGAAGAAAGAGGGCGGGGGGAGCGTGAGAGAAAAAAAGGAGAGGGAGGGAAAGAGCAAGACGGGTGGGGAGTGAGAGTTGCTGGTGGGTTCTTGATTTGTGTATATGTGTGACTGAGGGTGAAGAGAGATAGACAGGAAGAAAACAAGAGAGAGAGAGTGTGAGAACTAGTACAGGCTAATGGGCATCCTGACAAAACAAGCGGAGGGAGGCAGAACAACTTGACTTTTCTCCGTCTTTCTCAACACCACCTATTCAGGAGGAAGGAAGCAAAGAGAGACAACAAACCGGAGTGTCGAGAGAAAGCAACAGGGCAGTCTGACCCAGTGGAAGGGGAGAGACAGAAAAAGGCAGCAGAGTCACCTATCCAGCAACCAGACGAAATAGAGGAAGGAAGGGGAGACAAAGAATGAGGCGGTGAGATAAACTCCATCTTTCTAAGAGGGTGAGTGTCACAAGTTCTCCTGCTGTCAAGTCAAGGGTACTAATGTTGCTCACGTTGATTGCTGTCATATTGGCAGCTGGGCTCGGGTGACTCAACGTCTCCTAAAATGGCTACATGAAAGGGAGGCTGACAGACAGATAGGCAGGCAGACATATAGACAGAGGGAGGGAGGGAGAGACAGAAAGGGACCCCGTGTCAAACAGCATTCTCAGCAACTATGTCACTGAGCCAGCTTAGTTTAGACTGCCATAACTCCCCAGCCTGAGTACTGTATGCGTGTTTTGGTGTAACACTGTCTTGCTCAGAGGCTTGTCAGTTTCAATCAACTTTACCTCTCTCCTTCTGCGCATTTTGTCTTTCTTTGCTGCTTCCTGTCTTCTGTCTTTTGTCTGACACTCACAAACACACTCACACACAGACACGGTCAGCTGTCATTTGATCCCCCTTGTGCACAGTGACATCAGATTTCCAAACTGTAGATGGCTCCTGAAATCCAATCAACAGGTGGTTGTCTGCAGGAGCACTCAGCAACTTTTCGTGTTGGGGAATGTGTACATACATTGTGTGCACGTGTGAGTGTTATCAGCCTCCAGACGCAGGCCTGGGAGTAACTCGGGTGGGGTCCCGCTAAAAGTTGATGAGACAATCGAGGCATTTTGGGAGGCTGCTAACCTCGTACTGACGCCATCACACTTCTGCTATAGGCTGAGTGTAAAGGATGGGCTCAGGACACGGGGGTGGGGGGCAGAGTGCAGCTGAGCAGCTACAGATTAGGGTTTTCAGAAATGGCCACTCAAGACTAGATAGTTTATGTCACGGATTGAAAAGAAGTAATATCACATACTCTAACATGGAGAATTAACCCCATCCAAAATCCAAATGCTCGCAAGTTCTCCCTTCTCTCTTTTAAGGGTGTAGTCAGGGCATTGACAAGTGTGTCTGCAAGTAATTAAGCCAACATGTAGCAAGTCTTTTTACATTTTTCAAAATGTGGTTATCGGGTGATTCTGTTGTTTACTAATACAGTTGCCAACTGCATCTTAAAAGAGGGACATTTAATAGAATGTTACCTTTCATGACGAATAGGTATGTTTTTGTTAGTTCATGAAACACAAGCTCAGACTCACAGCCTCGTTTTTGTTTTGGTTACTCTGGCACTAAACTGGAGTCCAATATCCTCTCTGAAGGCTATATCTGCCCCTGCCACTAAACTCATTGTTATATTAAAGGAGAACGCTGGGAAAGTTGATCATGTAGAAAGTTTTTAAATCGGACACATCTCTGCGTTGGACTGAATGAATGAAAATGAATAATATGGAAGAAATTAAAAGACAACACGCAGTATTAGTGTTTTATATTTAGTTTTTTATGTATTATTATTATATTATATATTAGTTTTTACACCTTGTTTTTCCTCTGTGCTCTTGTTAAAGAGCATATAGGGAAAAAATGTGAGTTATGCAGAGGCTGTATCTGTTGCAAGGATTGTAAACAAACCCCAGTAAAGAGTTACTGTAAATGCTGGTTGTATTCCTCCTGTGTTACATTTTTTTGATTGCTGAAAGAGAGAAAGTGATGGCACTATGAATTCTGTGTGTCTGTGTTTCTGTGTGTTCACACATGCATGCGTCATCTGGGTGTTGTGATGAATGTATACAGGCCAAATGTCGGGGTATTTTCTAAGGATAGGTGCTGGCTGTGAACTCTCCCCACTTCACTTCCATGCATTTTACTGAGAGCTGTTTTCTAGGTCCGCGCCGTCAGAATACCTCCTAATTGAACGTTTGTTTTTACTATTGTGTGTGTGTGTGTGTGTGTGTGTGTGTGTGTGTGTGTGTGTTTTATTCCACCTATGTGCAGCTTTTCAAAGTTTAGACCGTTCACAGGGTCTTAAGTGTACTTTGGCCGGTTATGCAGATGTTTTTGCTTAACACACTGATGCTCCAACCGATGCGTCTCAGTCTAACAAGCTCTTAATAGGCAGTGGAACCGATCCAATGTGCAGTGCGCAGATACATGTAGATCAGCACTTTGTTTGCGTTTTGTGTTAGACTTTTACCGGCACTCGTAACACCACCTCTCTCATGATAATGAAATGAAATTCCTCTGCACCTCCTGATGTGCTATAAGTCATCTGACCCAAGACTCTTAGCCTTTGACCCCATGACCACAGTCTTCCTTGGCCTTAAGGGTGCTCACACACTCACACTGACATACAATGGCGCTTAAGTGCAGGCGTTTATGCATTCTTATGTACATACAGACTTGCACATATTTCACCACACCTCAGCAGCTAAATATGCTCCTTGAAGGATATGACCATCTTCTGAACAAAATGTTTAAGCTCCATAATACAGGTATGTCTCAAATTAAACATGCTGAGCCCTCTGCCCTCTGCCCTCAGTCCTTATCCGTGACTGTGAGTAAGAGTGCTAGTGGTTTTGACTCTGTTCCTTAGGTCGGGATTCTATTGTGAACCTAGAGTCTTAGCTTTGATTTTAGTCCACAGTAACAAAACAGAGTAGCCAGAACAGGTTTTAGACTGCAAACAAAATCCCCCAGAAAGACAGTCACCATAATGGTATTGTTAGAATGGTAATTTCCTTTATTTTCTGCTGTGCATCATGGTAGTAAATAAATAGACAGAAGTTATCCTTTCACTGTCCCCTCTCATTTTCCTATTTATTGCTGTTTTAAAATCATTTCCCAGATTTGATTTATTAGCTAATTCAGTTTGAATGTTTTTGTAAGCATGACTCAGTCTACTTTCATTTTAATCCAGAGCTAAGCCTGGGCCAAGGCAAACTGGACTTGTTTTTTTTAATATTTTTTTCTAATGGTCTCATTAGTCCTTTACACCACTTTATGGGGTCTTCATAACATTAGGTCGTTAATTTTTACGGTTTTTCTGTGTCATTGTTTTCCAAAATGTTTTTGGTTTTTTTTTCTAATATGTCTTTCCTCTTCCTTTATGCATGCAAATAAAACCTACCCCTAAAATGTGACCAAGTAAAACATGATGAGCCGGAGTTAAAGCATTAGTTATGAATGTGGGTTTCTTCCCTGCCAAAAATAGTTTTGAGCCTTTTTAATTATAGCTCTGATGTTAAGTCTTATTATTTTACTAAATACTGTTTTCTGGGTAGAATCATATAAGGTACATTCCACCGTGCAGCTTCTTTGCTGAGGTAATCATTTGCACACTGTACCATTTTTAAGAAATGACTCTCCAGAAGAGGGTTCTGGTGACATTAAAGGTTTTTTGTTTTTTTTAAATCTGAAAACGTTCACCAATATGCACAGATGGCTGCCATTTGGTACGGTTTAGTTTTTAGGCTGCGAGCTTACAAGTCTCCAAACTGCCGGTTTATGTACTGTATGAACACTCTCAGTTGGCCCTCACACTGTTAAGCTGTATTTGTTCCTGCTGTATTTATACTTTAATCAAGGTCTATGGCTTGACAGTAGTCTCTGTCTCCCCCCCCCCCCATCCTCTCTCTCTCTCTCTCTCTCTCTGTCTGGCTGTTGTATTCTTGTCAGGTGTTTCTCTTTCCTTTATTAGGCATCTCACCATTTCTACTCTTGCTCTTTCTCTTTCTGAATGATTGCCCGCTGGTCCACTTCTAGTGATGCTAAAGATGTCGCATTGACATTGCACCTGACCTGCCAATGATGTGTTGCATCTTCATGCTTCATGTTGGCAGCATTTAGTCAAGGAAATTTGAGATGAATTTTTAGCAAAAGCTATTAGCGATAGCTTTAAAGGGGACAACGTAATGGTTTTATGTGGATAAGATCAAATTTGTCATATTTTCCCCATATTGGGGAAATCGGTCCAGTTAAGAGTATTTAAGAGTTCTTAATTTCTTAAGTCTCAGCTGGCACACACGCCCAGCAACCTGAAGCCTTTCTTTGGGTGAAGCCGGAGTGTCTCCCCTCCTCTGCTGGCTCCTGGATCGAGCCTGAAAAGGGTTGGGAAGCCTCTGCCAGCCTCCTGCTCAGCTAGTTCAAAATAAGGTCTGGAATCAAGTGGGACCTAACACTGAGCCTTTGGGTGCTTCCAGTGAGCTCCGACACAGGCAATAACTATAAATATTCATTGCTGACTCCTCTCCCATTCTTCCCCATCCCCCACTCCCTGTGTCCGCCACTGGGCACTGGCTCAGGAGACTCCACCTGTCCTCGGAGGGACAAAACAAGAGGAGGTGATTCCTTGTATTGTGTTGAATGAACTCATATTCATAAGTCATGCTGCCTATCTTTTGTCATTTGACTTGGTAGTGAAATAAATCAGATATCCCTGTTTGACTGGGACAGTTCTGGTTTGGCCTTAGAGTGGCCCCAACCCTGAGTATCAGCAAAATAATCAAATGTCTTGATTTACAGTACTTGTCTTCCAAATGTCCTGGCTTGGGCAGCAGTTGATATATGACTCTTGTTTTCAGAACCTATAGAGACATTGCAGTTTTCCTTCCTGTTCATATTCCAGTAGGAAAAGCAGAGGCAATTTCATGGCATTCAGGCAATGAATGTTAGAATACTAGCTTGTTATTTATTTTAGATTGTTTTTTGTTGTTGTTGTTTTGTAAAGTTAAAAAAAAAAAAAAAAACTCTAAACCTTGCCCATCTTCTTGATTTTTTTTTATTTTTTTATTTTTTTTTTTAATTTATTTTTTTATTTTTCCCCCTGCACGTCTTCACTATTGTAAAATGATGTTTTGTGGTCAAATTTGGGAGTGGCACTTATGTTTGTGCGTAAGACTGCGCACTCTGGTTTTTCCCAAAGGTAGCATTGTGTAACTCCATAGCGACCATATGTCAGGTGAGTAATTACAGTTGACAAAGGTTTCACTCCTGACATTGTCTCCATATGATTCTTTGTGGGCTGTGATAGGAAAGCACGATTACCTGATGATATACCATCATACTGCAGTTGTATATAATCAGGTTATAATATATATGGAGGAGTGAAGGATACGTCTTTCTCTATTTCCCCTTTTATGTCATCCTGTCTGGATCCCTCTCCTTCTTGTGTCATCTTTGATAGATAATGACTCCTTTGCTGTTCAAGTTGAGGACCGTATTGTCCCAAATGAATGGAGAATTTGTTTGGAGAAAAGCTATGAAACACAATATATATGCTCATATAAACACTATTTGTCAGCCGAGCAATTTAAATACCTGCCACAGGTCACTTAGAGTGCAGCTAGGTAAGTAATACCCCCTGTATTATTTCCTTACACATCATTACGCTTTTGTATAACAATTTGGGGATTTTATTCAGTACCCCCTAAAGTTCCGTAAGTGAATTCATTTCAGATGTGTTTCAATCTAGCTAAAAATGCCCATGAACAACTCATTATTTACATTACCAGTTTTTTTCCTTCCTCTTTCTTGATTTTTAGGCCTTTGTCATCAATTCTATGTGCGCAACGGATCTCTTCTGTCATCACTGTTTCGTCAGGATGATTCAAAAGAAAATACAAGAAAGTGAAGAAACTAGTTGCCTTAATGTAGGTCTAAATGGGAACTAAATGTATTTCTCTTTTTTACTGATTTATGTGTGTGCCAGGTGAGTGTTAGTCAGATTAGCTTTCTCGGCTATTTTCAACACTCCTCCATTTGTCACATTTTACATTTCATGCTTTGGAGGAAATGTCTAAGTACTTCAGTGAAATTCTTTTGCCTGCCTTAGGTTAACAGAACACAGGTCTTTAGCACAGTGTGTTGAAATTTTGATGGGCGGCTGTTTGCACATCATGGAGGAGAGCATTTTTCTTGTGTTTGGCAAAGATGCTCTTCCAAGAAAATATCTAAAGTCTCCCCCTGCCCCCCAGCATGCCCAGTCGTCTACCTTCTCTCTCTGGCTCTGCTTCTTTTGCTCCCCCTTTGTTGCCAAACACAAAGGATCCGTTATCCTTGGGCTGCTGGTTGCCATGGCGACTGCTCGCTGTGCCCCCCCCCCCCCACACACACACACACACACACACACATTCCCAAGTTCTGGTCCAAGTGGGTCGGCTCACTTCTCTTGGCCTAGCACCATTTACTGCCAAATTAGCAATGAAATATATTAACACTGTGCTCCACAAGTGGCTCCTCCATGTTTGAGCCTCAACCCAGAGTGTTGATTTTTGTACTCAAAATGGAGTATTTGATTATTGAAAATAAAATGGAATGAGAGTAATATTTCTCCCTCAGTTGACTTGTTGAATGCTTAAATGATAACAGGTTTGATTATTTGATCGATTTTGTCTCTTGTGTTGTTCTTTTCAAGTTCAGTAACGGACTTAAATAGTGACTAACTTGTTGTGTTTGAACATCAGGTTTTGCTTTCATCTCCAGTGTGGACAGGTAAAAGGGCGTATTAGTGTATCTGCCATTTTGTGTGTGTGTGTGTGTGTGTGTGTGTGTGTGTGTGTGTGTGTGTGTGTGTGTGTGTGTGTGTGTGTGTTTTTTCAGGAGGAAGAGTTTCATTTTAACAACTAGTAGTGGTGAAGTACAAGCAACTGACTGACGACTGACTTGATTTGTTTTTATGTCTTTCTATCTCTTCAGGGAATCTGGGTGGAATGACCCTGTCATGATGCCTCAGCCATGCCACACCCCACGCTCAGGTGACCAAGGAGGGCGTGTCTGGCTGTCAGCCAATCACAGAGGGAGCCCCAGTAGAGTTGCGTCCGATTCTAGTGCAGAAACAATTCCTCTCAACAGCCTCCTGCATTACTGACACTCCGCCCCTCTGGTTAGTTTTAGCCCTCGGGATGAGGACTTAATCCTAGTCACTCTATACAGACCACTGTATATTCAATGTCTTTTGCAAACAAATAATGTTTTTCGTGTGTATTGACCAACTGGTTGCCTGATCAAGTTTCATGTAACTTCTAATGTTTAAAACAAATCAAAACTTTTTTTAATATTTAGAAATGTATCTAAGATGTTCAATAAGCATGCAGTCAAAAGTGTAATGTCATCAGTTTTGTTGAAGTGGTGCATTACACATCAACTCAATGTAGTAACTTTCTTTTGTCACTGACAAACCACCAACCTTTTTATTTCTCCTCAGGTCATAGCCCCTGTGCCCACCTCCTTCACTCCTACTTCTCTGGAGTCGCTACTGTTTCCTGATTACCTGTCTTGGGATGTTGGTGTTGTTTTGTGGCAGCTGCCATGGAGATAGACAGGGTGCTTTACTAGGCCATTTTAGACATGACCTCCAGATGTTGTGCCAGATGCAGCTTGTCCACACGGGCATCCAAGGACGGGCACAGAGGTTAGATACTGATCTTGGGCATTGTCTTCAATATGTTATTCAATTAGACAGGAGATAAATTAGGCTTATGCCTTGCATAAATTGTATTATGTCCCATCAATGCACTTAAAGAGCTGTATTTTCATACTGTTTTAAAGCTGGGAGTTTTTGAGCAGGAATTAAGTGCCTGGTTTTCCCTCTGCTTTTGTGGCAAGAATAACTTTCTCAGAACAGAAAAGGTTCACTACCTACACCTTGTCCACCATGACATAGTGAAGTCATGGCAACACCAGGCTGAAGTGCGTGTCATCATCAAGCATGGACCAGAAGCTAGTGGTGTGAATTGATTCACTGTTATAATGGATATGATTTATTCCTTGGTATTATTCATGCTGTTTGTCTGTGGCAATCAGCCATTTGGAGAACTGTAAAATACAGGAAAACCTGCATACTGTATGAAAGGCGATAATTCTACTAAATTATGTAGCAAAATTTGCTATGTGTAATGCAACAAAAATGTTAGTTAAAGTTGCTATTTTCAGAACCCAAAGACCCCAAATTACAGATATCATAAAATATTCTTACGTCATCATAGACAGCTTAGAAAGGCTGACTGCCTTCTTGTCCTTTTGAAGTTTTTCAAGCTATTTTATTTTTTCCATCACTCATACATAGGGCTGTCCCAGATACCATTTTTAGGGCTTTGAAGCTTTATTGACAATTACCCGCAAATATTCGAAGCTTTGAATATTCGAAACTTTGGACTTTAACGTTATACTTTGTTAGCCTGCAGGTTCGATAACATTAGCCCTAATAAAAAAAAGAAAATTCTGCAAGATAACTAAGCTGTTACTTACAACTTTCAGGTTATTTGCCAAACTCATTGTAGATTTGTAATATGCCAGTTTCCTTTGGCATATTTGGCACTCAACGTTTTGGTAATCATCTTCGCAAATTTGGAAGTTATTCCAGATGCTTGACTTTTTCTACATCTTGCTAGCATAGCTTTAACTTGTAAGCCTGTCACATGGTCACGTGTCACTGTCCCAGTGTCGTCACTAGTAACGTTAGATGAGAGCTGTGATGCACAAAACTATCACTAAGATCAAATATCTTGTCTGAGAATAACTAATAATGATAAATGTTGATGCATAATGATTAATGTTGGATTACTACTTATTATTTCATGGGCTATTTGGGATTTTTGTGGTAATGCCTATATGATAATAGTTTTTTTTAAAACAAAAAAAACAGCACACGATTATCAAGGCAAAGGTAGATGTTTCGAGGCATTCGGGTCAGCCCTACTCACACAGTATACCATTATTTTTCACTTAATTAAAATATGTCCTGAATAGTAATACTTTATTTTGTTCCTCTCAGGTGCTGTGCGGCTCAGCTTCCTGTTTCACACTGTTTGACAATATCACAACAGGAACTATAGGACTTCCTATTCCTCTGGAACATCTTGCTCTGCCTCCTGGCACTTGTGAGGACCTACTTGACCTTTTGCACAAAAGTTAGTCAAGTTTCTTATCCTCCAGCATAGAAACCATGCGGCACATTCACGTGGAACTAGCCCACAAAAAGGCTCCATTAGAGCTTCCAGCCCAGGAGGGGGACCTGCCTCCACCTGCAGCCCCAGCACAGGGCTTAGAACCTGGGGTAAGACCGGGAGCACCTAGACACATTGGCCAGGAGGAGTTGCGGCTCCAAAAGGTCTACCAGCTCTCCATTTTCTCCCAGTTGGGGGGATTTTCTACCTCCACAGAATCCAACACTGATGCCCAACAGAGGCCTGTCCGGTTGGGTGTGAAAAGGGGGCTAGAGGAGCCCCAGGTGACTCATAAGCGCCCTTACCTGGGAGACTCGTCAGACAGGGAGGCACTGGAGGGAGGGGTGCTGTGTGGGCCAGCCCCAGCTCAAGGTGTTGGGAAGGGGTTAGCGATGGGCCCCGGTGGGCCTGGTTCTGTATACTCTTGCACACAGATGGAGCACAGAGACTCTGAGGGGGGTCTGTCACCCAGGTCTCCACCCCTCTCCCCAAGCCACAACCCCTCCCGACGGCCAACTCAGCACAATCATGATAAGCCCATTCCTGATGTATTTGCTCCACTCTCACCTAAATCACCCCCAATGTGTGACCCACATGGGCATCTCTGTGACCAGGGCCATTCCCTCGGAAGCTTAGCCAGGACTGAGCCTCCTAATGGAGGCCGCACACCCACCTACTCACTAGGTAGCCCTGGAAACGAGAGCTGTACTAATGGCTCGTCTGGAGGCCAGCCCAGCCCCCATTTATATGAAATGTCCACATATGAGACTCCCAACCCTGCTAGTCCCACCAGCCCTCCGGGCCCTTTCTCCCCCCCACATCACACAGAGCTGCAGGAACCAGGGGAGGCCACCGAATGGGACGTTGGACTTGAATCCTCCCCACCTGAGCGAAGTGCCACCCAGGCTGCCTCTTCCTCCTCTAACGGACTTGCTTCCTGGGAGAAAACGCCCAGCAGTAATGGCCACCGACTATCCTCTGGAGGCCACTGGCCGGCCAAAAAGAGGCTGCTGTCCCCAAGCGACACAGGGGAGTCCTGTTCGGAAGATGAGGGACCTTCCACATCCAAGAGAAGCAGGCTGTCATTGCTGGCTCCAGGACTTGGCCCTGCCTCATGTCGCAGCACTGATGCTAAAGCTGCCCCTTATTGGAACCACCTGCTGCCCTCTGCATGGGACCGGACTAAGGTTAGCACACTCACAAATACACAAACACACATCATACATCTCTCTTGGTAATTTATTTTGAGTAATCCAATTTGCCAAAACAACTGCATCAGCCTATAGTTCCAACTACTGTACTTGCTAATAGCTAACATTAGCTGTTATGTTACTTGACTGTAATAACAATACACCCATGGTGTCAAACGAAATATTCTTATGATCCTATATCATTCATGTCATAAAGCACTCGAAGGAAGGAAATTAGAGTTGAGGAAAATGGTTTCCTTTTTAATGAAGGCATGATTCAGTTTTCCAACCATAATTAACTACAACTAGATAGAGGCTCTACGTGATTTAACTGCAGCATACATTAAAAAACAGCATGTGCACATTTGCATGCAAATACCATGCTTTTAGACCCAAAAACATTTAGGCCCCTCCTATGCAAAGGCTGTTCAAAGACAGTGGCTGATGGTAAGACATTTGTGAGCCTTGACAGTCCTGGAAAAGAGGTTGAGGGCATAAATAAAGAGAAACTAAGAGAACGAGTAAAAGTGAAAGTATGAAGTGGTGGCCGGCTCAATATCACACCACGCTGGAATAGGCTGAGTAGCTCCAGAATAAAGCCCATTGAGGGAGGGTCCATTGTTCCCCCACATCAGTGTACTGTCTCTCTCACACACATGCACACACATAACCACACACAGACACACACACATATACATACATTCTGCGTAAAAAAAAAATGGTTCTGGAAGTGAATTGGCCATTTTTGAACATTGGGAGGCCAGAAAGAGCTTTGAGTTTGTGGGTCTGTGGGAAAGGGGAGTGTGCTAATGGTGACAATAGGGTTCACTAGTTCACTAGTTAGGTTTTTATACAGTGGTGGGATCATTGTGACCAGAGGTGCTCAGTGTATGTGTTAGGGAAGCACAGGGAGAAACAGATAGATGTAAGAAAGACTCAAGGGCACAAATTAGAGACGGAGAGGACAGCGAAAGGAAGGCTCCAGCAAATAAAGGTTAGAAAAAGAGAGAAAGCAAGCTGAGATGGGATAATTTCTGAAATGCCGTATGTACTTTTGATCAAATGCGATGATGAGGTGACCAGCTGACAAAGAGCGTCAAGCTCTGTAGAGAGCCAGTGCATCCGAGGGTTAGCTAATACCAATGAGCTTACCATGAGTGAAAGGTTTGCCGTGAGCAAACGGCCAGCAGGTAGCGTAGGGTTGGCTAGTGACGATTCATCTGACAGTCGGGTGGCCTTTGCGATGAACAGCAGCCAGGAAGTGGGGAATGTTTGTGCTCGTGACACAACGTCCAGTAGTCAGAGCTCAGTAAGTAAGAGGACACCTGAAAGACACAATTATTCATACAATTTTCTCTCACAGGGACACAGAAACACAAACGCGACCATTTATTTGTTATTTGTCTATCTTCATTTTCTGAGTGTGTACAGAAAATTTTATTTTTTACCATTTCAAACAATTTAAAATTTCTGGTACAGATGTTTGTGAATAGCAAACTGATTAATCAGAATATTAATAGAGAAAGACAAATCATAATTTCCTTTTTTTTTTTTTTTTTTTTCCTCTCTTTGTCTAGACCTCCACAGACTGCACTAGATCAGGGCGACGACTAAAGAGTGGGCTGCGGTTGAAAAGGTGAGTCATCCATCGTATTTTCAACAAATGTATATCATGTGATTTCAAAACATCGACGTAATAAAGCCAAGATTTACTAAAAAAAGATGAAGAGAGCAGGATCTAAACTTTAGCAGGTTTGTGTGTTTAAGTCCAAGCACGTGTGGATGGATCAGATCAGTTCAATGTCAGTCAGACTGACTGCAGCAAAGTAAACACAGGGAAAGGAGGTGGGAGTTAGGGGAGGTTGTATGCTATTCTAAATTAAAGGGTTTTGTGTCTGGACTTGAATACTCAGACACGCTCAGAGGCATGTGACATGTTGGTTAAGATAAAATTAGTGTAATCTTAACCACTAACCACCACTCTGTTTTGTGTGTTTTTGTGGTCGCATTCAGTCGGCAGCTGCGCAGCGGCAGGCACACAGACACCGGTCGCTCCGCGCGTTCCAGCTGGCCCTCATCTTCCATCAGCAGATCACTACTTGGCAACTTTGAGGTACAAATTTGAACTAATACTCTAACAACTTCCGGAGACAAAAGTAGCTGCAGGTCAAAGATAACGCTGGCGTCAATGGCGTGCCAAGATGCAAACTTTAACCAATGTGAACCCTTTGCAGGTGGAGCCGGGGAGAGCCTCGGTTCTGCTGTGGAGACATATTCCACAAGAACCAATTTTAAGTTTTTGGGAAATTAAATCTTAGATTCAGTCTTATTGTGTCTATGCTGAGTTTTATTCACTTGCAAAAGCTACAATAAAAAAAAAAATTGAAATAATATTGGAAAGTAATGTGCAGGGAGACGGCATAAAGCAAAAAAAGAGCTCATTAATTACCATTAAAATAAATTTTAAACAGAGGTTTTAGTCTATGTTAAACGTTATTAATATTGTACAGCTGTTGCTGTTGTTTTTGACAATGCCCTGTATATCTGAATATCAATGAGGAAACACACAATGGTTGGAAATCTTCCCAGTGCTGAAATCTGTTTTTTGGGGTCCTCCTCTGTGTGTAAATAGGCCTTGCTGTTTTCCTAATCGTTGCAGAGCCTCGCCCAGGATTATAAGGATTTACAGTAAATGCAGAAAGTAATTTAGTGCCACAATGACATGGTTAACATATGTAAAATATTTGATTTACTTTTTAGTGTAGCTAATTTAAGGACAGCAGATCCTTATACTGTGTGATGGCATCAAAATGAGGTAATACGGGTAAGAGTGTAATAATGTTAAGTCAAAAATCCGCCATTTGGATTCACGTTGTTGTTGGCTAGCAGATGCATATTTTATTTCTGTGTTCAACACTGCTTTGGTTTCAGTGAAAATAAATACATGAAATATGAGTTTTTAAAGATATGGTCCAAACTTGACTCCACAGTGCAGCAGCAGCCTGTGTCTAATAAACCTTTATACTGTAAGTCTCACAGTATAAAGAGTCTTAAAAGGCTCCTGTTCATGACTGCGTTTGCTCTTCTCTTTGTCTTGTGTGTCGCAGGAGTCCATACTGAAGGGACGATTCTCCCCGTCTGGCCGGATCGAAGGCTTCACGGCGGAGATTGGCGCCAGCGGCTCCTATTGCCCACAGCACGTCACCCTGCCTGTGCAGGTTACGTACTACGACATCTCGGAGCACAGCGCACCCTCACCCTTCCTGGTCAGTCTGTTTTATGTGTGCATCTGCCTGATATTGTGTGTTTTTGTGTGCGGTTATATGCGCACTTAGTCGGGCGCAAACAACAAACCAAACAAAAAACCAGCACTGTTTATTGCACATGGCAGGTTTGTTTGCTAGTATGAAAATAGTACACTTGCTGAAAGAAAAACGAAGCAAAATTAGAGATCAGAACAACTACTCTAAACAATAACAACTACAGAATTGGCTTCAAAAAGCTTGTTGTTGGCTTGCTCCTTCAGAACCAGATGGAAAAAATATGTGGTATGTTTTTCCTTTCATGCATATATCATGAGGCCTTTTCCCACATCTGTCCATATCAGCACTGAATACTAAACATTCATCAGATATGGAATCATATAACGTAAGCTCAGCTCATACTTGGTAAGGTAAGACCAGCCATGTAATGTGAATAACTTTATTACTACGTACAAGAAGTCTTAAACTGTGTCTGCTGATACACTGGACCATTTAGAAACCAGCTGTTTTCACTTTGGTAGCGTCATGCCTCATGTTGACTTTGAATTACTATGTATAAAAAGGGTGAGTGTCGGGCCTCTTTTGCCTCAGTTCTTTGAACTGTTAATCACATTCAACGTAATATATAATACTCCCTGTGTGGCTGCCCTTGTAACTACAGGATATTGTAGTTATTTTAAAGTCAGTGTGCTTTCATTTAGGATGTTTTGTTTTTGTGTATAGTGTTTTTTGATGATGAATTGGTTCTACATGCACAAGTGACAGATATGTCTCACCAGTGGCTCAAACCAGAACTAAAAATTACTACTGTAATACTGCTGGCGTACTGCCACTCCCCGAAAGTTCTATTTCAGTACATTTAATCTAGATCCTGATCCTGATGTCGAAGTTCACAACTAACTAAAATGTACCAAAGAATAAGAGTTATTTTGTCATTACAGTGATTGAGGATGTTTATTCAGTGACATGTCTCTGTCTCTCTCCCTCCCAGGGGGTGATTTCTCTTGAGCCTCTTGGAAAGAAAGGATACAGCATACCCAAAGCAGGGACCATTCAAGTGGTAAATTTGCCTTTTTTTTCCCCCCTCCCCTTTCTCAGCTCATTCTTTGCACAGGAAAAGGCCCGGTTTCATCCATGCTACCACAACATTTGAATGATCGTGACATACGTCATGTTGGTATTGTGGTCTTCGTACTAAAAGGGTCAGGTACTTGTCATTGTAAGAATTACACTATGTGCACTCGATTTTCACACCTTTTGGGGGTTCAGTCAGAAAACAAAACCCTTTTTACACTTGAATTAAAATGATTGCTGTCTTGAAATGCTGACTTTGGTCCGATATATCTCCTCAGACCTTATTTAATCCCAACAAAACTGTGGTGAAGATGTTCCTGGTGACCTACAACTTTGGCGACATGCCTGTCAATCACATGACCTTCCTGCGCCACCGTATCTTCCTGGTGCCTGTGGAGGAGGGGGTTGAAGGGAAAGGCGAGGAGTCTCCAGGGGGCGGAGCGCTAGACAGGAAGAAGATTCTCTGCTACCTGATACATCTCAGGTACGTTTGAGGTTTCAGCTGTCTGCATTACTTTTTATACCTGAGATTCTGATAAGACCTGACTCGAAGGTCGTAAGCTACACAAAAATGTATATTCTTATTCATAGTATTGTGTTACACATTATTTTGAATACTTTATATATTTATGGGATTTTCACTAAATGCTAGGAAACAATTTTTGTACATTGGCAGTTATTTTCCATAGTTACAGCAATAGTTCAACATTTTGGGAAATGTGTCTATTCGCTTTCTTGCCAGGAGTTAGATGAGATGATTGATACCACTCTCGTATTTGTACAGTATACATGAAGCTACAGCCAGCAGCAGGTTAGTTCGGCTACGCATAAAGACTGGAAACGGGGAGAAACAGCTACACTAGCTCTGTCATTGCACCCAGATAAGAAATACTGCACTTTTTGCACATAACTGCGGAAGGTGGATTTTGTTACCTTTGGGCGGAGCCAGACCAGGTGTTTACCCCCATTTCCAGAATTTTTGTTAGGCGAATCTAACTGGCTGCTTGCCCAATATTAAATTGACAGATATGAGTGATATTGATTTTTCTCATCTAATTCTTGGCAAGAAAGCCAATTAACATATTTCGGAAATCTGCCAAAAGTATTTATTTACATCATAAATTCAGTTACTTTAACAGTTTTTGTTGAGTTAAAACAAAGTGTTTTGCTAACAATGCCGTTGGTTCTGCCCTTCTCAGATTCCAGAGCTCCAAATCTGGGAAGATCTACTTGCACAATGATATCCGGCTGCTATTCTCCCGCAAATCCATCGAAGTGGACACGGGGATCCCTTATGAGCTGAAATCTTTCACCGAGGTGCCAAGAAACCCTAAATACTCCCCCCGCGTGTGACCCCAGCTTGACCCTTCGACCCTCCCCAATGTCAACGCAGCCCCTCCTGTGCTTCCTGGAAGGGAGGGAAGGAAACAAACAGACTGCTAGAATGACGGACACAAAACTTGATAAGACTGGATGAGACATGCCACATGCTCACAAGACACACGTGCACATATGATACAATGTCGGTCATTGGAAAAGTCCCCCTTTTAATGCATTTATTCTCCACTGAAAATTCAGATACAGATACAAAATGTCCCTCAACCAAACATGGCATTCCTTGTACCTTCCGTTCCCTAAAAATATTGGAAATATTTTTGTAGGAGCTGTCTAGCATGCAGGCAATCAAAAGCAGGACTTTTTCAACACCTTCATCTGAACAAAGAAAGAAATGCACCAACACTGACTCACACACCAAAACAGACCGACAAGACTCATGCGCAGCACATACTACACACGGCACGGCTGAAAAACTTCTGGCGGCGACTGAGTTCAGTGTTAACATGCATGCCTTGTGACTTAAACACACGAATTTTCCTCTAGTGCCGTATCACACTGTCCTTCACTCTGCCTGCAGCTCCAACCGGCTCGTTGAACCATTAATTTCCACGGGTTTGGATTTGACAAAAGCCACAATCAATAAGCACATCCCCGATTGCAGGGTGAATAAGATGATAGCCCCCCCACCCTTCACACACTCGCACACTTTCTGACCAAACACTAGTGAAAGCGAGGGCTGATCTAGAATCAGCCATCTTGAATGGATGTCTTGTCATTTAACACACAATAAAAACCACACCAACACGATTTGACCAAACTCAGGACATCTGTGGAAGAATAAATTTCTCTTCTTACCATTTCACTTACCACGGTACAGACCACTGTGTAGACTTCAAGCCAGGAGGGTCATAAAACGTCATGAAAATTAGAGGAATGCGTTTCATTTTATGTAGCCAGACTGAGGGACACTGTGCTGTTTTCTTTTTTTTTTTTTTTTTCATTTCTTTTTTTTATTCTGTTCAGAACAGTCTGATGTTGGAGCAGAAAATGACAAAAAAAAAAGACGAGCTGTAGTATTTTTAATTTATGTTTTCGCAAATGTCTTAATAAGCAATATACTGCACAAAGTAGAGTGTGTTTTTCAGCCGGACAAGCTTTCTCTCTTGGGGGGGGGGGTGTTGTAAGAGAAAGCAGAGAATTTAGAGTGTGGGAAGAAATGGGAGGAGGGAGGGATACTGGGGGGGGGGGTATTTAATATGGGGAAAAAGTCTATGTATATTTAAAAGAATAAACTCTGCGACTAGTGGGCAGCACCTGTGTATGTTGTTGTTTTTGATTGAGAGACATCGTGGAAATCCCACATTTTACCACATCATTGCTGATACTGCACTTTGGCCTTCCACTGGATTGTTATTGGCACAGACGCTGACCCTGTTAACCGGTTTGGTTATCGGCCAGATGTGACTGTTCCATATTGAATACAGTTTCTTTATCAATGTCATTATAAAATGTAATGTTTCAATTAGTAGTTACACACATTCAATCACGGCAGGCTTGGAGCCACAGCAATTCCTGGTACAAAATATTACCTTATTTATCATTATATGCCAGGTATCAAATCAGTACTCTGTATTAACAGATATCCTTATATCCTTTAGGTATTTGAATTAATATAAGAGGAGAAAAAAAGCTAAACAAGTATTTTGTGCTGTCATTGGAGCAGCTTTTTCCTCTACTGACATTTGTTTGAGTACACTCTTAATTTGAGCAGTCTGCATTTGAGTTTCATGTTACAGTCGGGAGGAAAGTTTGCCTTCAATCACTTTTATTTCAAAATGCAATCTGAGGAAGCTGAAAACTGAAAATCCGAAGTAATTTCCAAGTTGGAAATTACCAACCCAAAGCCACAGAAAACCTCATTAAAATGTTTTCACAAGCTGAATAGTACTAACCATGACAAGTAAACCAAACTTCTTATGTGACATTTTTGGTGTGCTCCTTTAAATGTAGTTTCTCTTCAAAACAGGATCTTACTCAAAAAAAATAGTAAGTCAAATAAATACTTCTGAGTCGACTACTTTCCTCCCCTACTTGGGACGAACCAGAAATGTGTGTAATACTACAGTATTTTAGTTCCACTGTGTAACATCTGAATATTATCTGCAATGATTAAAAAAATCAAGATCCGTTCACAAAGAAGGAAATGAAATGTTCCGTCGAGCTTACATAAGTTGTTTATTTTCAGTACTCTCAGCATGGGCTTTTTCTAATTGTGCGTGCGTATGTTTTGATAAAAACAAATTGGAGACATAACACCAGACACTGCATTCTGATACCACACATTATATAACATGCAATGAAGTAGGCAGCTGACTGATAGGCACAAAAAGATCCCTTCTTGCAGATTGTTTACAAATCAGCATGAGAGGAACCTTTAAGCTATAATGTGCTTCCTCCCCCGGCTTCTGCTGCTCCACTGAAACCGCTCTGTGGCTAGGAGCACACAGTATTTGGTTGTTCTGGGCAATTCTGCAAATATCAATGTCAAACTGTGTCAAGTCACTCACTCGGCATTGCTGAGAACAGAATCCATGCTCTGGAAATATTCCCCTGCTAAAAATACTGAGGAACATCTCTCCCTCTCTCTCTCTCTCTCTCTCTACATATAGATATATATGTATATATATACATATATATAATGTATGTAATCTCACCAAAATAACATGCAGTCCTTCCTGCAATACACTGCTCATAATGTAAGAATTTGCCTGAAACAAGAAAAAAAAAAAAAAAATGTGGATTGGGGCCTGATCTTCCACCAATGAGGTCATTTTGGATGTTTGTGTAACATCCAAAACAAAAAACTGTTTCCAGGATGGTGTTTTTTATAACATACAGGGGACAGACAAAAATAACATGAACACAAGTTAACGAAAACAAACAAACTGCAAATTCTGCTACTGTTACTGTTTTATATTAGTTAGCTTGTCAACTGGTACTGCGCATGTCCAATATATCCTTGCCAGTTGATTATAACTCATATTTCCAGTTCCTGATGGTTAAAATTGAAGTAATCCACCCACCTGTCTCATCCACCAACCCACACAAACACACACTTATTCATTCACACACCGGTGCTACCCCTAAGCCGTGTTTCTACGGCGGCTCGCAGGGCTCAGAAGACTAACTCTGTGAATTTCAACCAGAGGCGAGGGGGCTGGATATGACCAGCAGTCCCTGCAAGACCTGTGTTTACACTGACAACCTGAATAGAAAGGAAAGTTAAGGAGCCCATGAAGTCCGAAAAGAAGAGTTTTTCTTGCTTCTTCTTCTCCTTAGCTGTTTTTTTTTTTTGTCTTCACACTTCTTCATTATACATTAATATTATGCAGGCTTAACAGCATTCGGTGACAGCATCATCTTAAGGTGGATCTATGAAATTACCTTTACAGATGGCTGACTTGACAGGGTTTGTAGGCCCTAATGTCACTCCGCTTTTGTGACAGGATTTGCAATCCCAGTGGCCTATGGGCCTGTCTCGAAGCATTTCCTGACTCCTGTTGGCAAGGCCCCGTATTGCAGCCCCACATCCAGGTCCGCTGTAGGGTATGCGACTGAGGACCAGAGAGGAATGTGCACGCAGGTTTTTTTTTTGGTGAGGTGCTGCTTCTCTTTTTGCTTTATGCTTTCAAATGAAGGCCGTGGCACATTAAATTATTTGCTTTCATGACACACCTTTGCACCAGTGTTTGTAATTGAGAATAACTTGACACTTTTGAACTTTTTCCCACTGTATGCCAGTGTACCAGCCAATACGTGCAATGGTCTGGATCATAAACCCAGTAAATCTACACTCCACATTTTTCCTATAAAGTATCTGCAGCGTCTGTCTGCTTTCATTCCTCCCAGACAGTTGACTGCTTTTTGCTCCTGTCAGATGAAATCTTGGCACACACCAACTATGTTTATGTCTTAAAAACCAGCAAGTCATCCTCCCTCAGGCATTTCTGTTCACACAGAAATGTTCTGTGTTTGTTCTAAAAATTTTAAACCATTCCATCACATGTCAAGACCCTATAAATGGTAATTATGAAAAAAGAGATTTTTTCACTAAGAAGAGAAAACTGGAAATATTCTACTATTACTCAGCTCTTTAAATTTTATATATAAAAAGCACGAATTAGTATACTGTTAAATACTAACATACAATCAGCAACACTGAAAAGCTGGTTTAGACATCATTTTGCAGATTTAGATGTAATGCCAAAATTTACTTGGAGATATTCAGCCATTCTGTCATCTCTTATGTTACACTGAGGAAGATAATGATTCAGCCAGTGATGAGATACAAACTGTATTCTACAGAATACAGAGACGCCTTTGTCTTTTATAAGCACATGGCAAGATGAGATAATGTCTTTAACTGTGTGATACTTTGCTGAGGTGAAAATTTTTTTTCTATCAGATCATTAGCGTCCAGAGTCTTCATTGCATTTGCCTGTGGGTCTTTCTTTGTTATTGTTTTCATGGATCTTGTGCAGAAAGACATTCAGTTTCCCACAGTAGAGATCAGTAATGTGTAGAAAAATGTGTGTTGCCAAAAAAAAAAGGTACTTTAAACCCAGTTAAGTGAAAGCAAACAGTCGGCGTTCACTTAAAAAATAACTACAACTGTATTAACAACAACTGCTATGGTTCATCTTGAATGAATGAAAATGAAAAAACACTCTTCATATTTAAATATTTTAATCTACTGACAAAGACAAAGACATCATTCATGTTACTGTTTGGTGATGAGCTTTGTTCATTTATTCCTAAATCATATCACTTAATATGATCCATAAATAGTCATATCATGGCCGAGCTGATCAGTGCTCATTAGCTGCACGTCACTGTCTTTTTTTTTTTTTTTTTTTAAAGGGGGGGGGGGGGTTGCAGTTCCTCCTCTTCGTCTATATGACATCAACCAGTGTGTGGGCAGCACCCTCAATGGCCTGGCTCAGGACCGACAGGTGGTAGTGCACTTTGTCCCAGTCGGTTGACTTACCTGATGACTCAGCGTTGGCAAAGGCATCAGCCAGACCTGGGAAGGTTGGCTGACCGGCGCTACTTGAGGCCCAGATAACGTGCCTGTGTGACGTACAGGGGGGAAAAAAGAGTAATATAACGATGACCAGCAGCTGAATAATTAACAGAGACGTACTAAGTCACAATGCAGCAGATAATCACTGTCACTATCCCTAACGTGCCATAGTGCCCTGGTGAGGAGTGTAACAGTCACAGAGAGGAAGGGACAACAAAGTTATTCCAGTTCTTAGTTAAGGGGACATGAATGTCGGTATCATTTCATTGTAATCCATCCAACAGTCAAGACGTTTCATCCAAAACCTCAGTTTTCAACCTCATGGTGACAATAGAGGAAAAGTCAAGACATCATCTGGGAACCACGAATGTCTGTGCAAAAGTTCATGGCAATCCATCCAATAATATTTCAGTCCGGGCAGTCTGGGTTTAACCTTGCAGCTGTCAAGCACAGTGCACACAGCAAACTTCACGTGGCGGCTTAATTCTATTTTGTACACAGCGTGCAGACATGAGACTGGCAAATCGTCTCACCTGTACGCATATTTATCTGGGAAGGCCAGAGGGTCCAAGAAGGCTCGGTCCAGCAGCATGAGCTGGTCGTTGATCCTTCTGACCTTCAGCGGTCTGAGAGAAGAGAGATGGAGAGGGGGGGGGGGTGATTGGCATTCATTTCTACCTGGACAGTAGAGGAGATAACAATCCGTCTGTGTACTGTATGCATGATTGTGCTCTTACGTTTCATTTGCCAGGTCTGAGCTGCGAATCACCTGGTCCAGATGAGTCGCCGCACTGCGAAAGCTGGCCACTGCTCGTTTTAGTGGCTCTGAAAGAGGACACAGGTCATTGCAACCTCTCAGCAAAATGTTGGCTGCTAGTTCAGTTCTGTCCTGAGGTGCAACCTGAAGACAGCTTATTATCACTTTTGCCTTCTGGATTTTTCTTCTACAGAGAGCATTTTGGTTAATCTTAGGTCCAACAATTATCAGTATTGCTTGGTCCAAAATGGTAGACAGCCAAAATTACACAATTAAACACAAAACCCAGATGAAATACATTTACCTGCATTACATTTCTATCACTGTGTGTTGAGTACTGCAAAATTCCCTTGCATCACTGACGCATCTCAAACTGTCTTGCCCTTACCCATGGATATATTGCTAGATTTCAGGTCATCTTGATATAGGGTCACTGCTGTGTTGAGGTAGTCCTCCAGACTCTCAGCGTAGTCACTACAGTTTAATGGCAGCAACAGGCTGTCGGCCAATCGGATCAGGACGTTTCCTGCCGTCCTGGCAATGGCTTGGTGACTGACGAACCCTGAGAGGAGGAATTGGTAGAATGAGATGTTACACACTACAGGAATTGTTGGGAAGTTTGTTGCCGTCTTTTCAGCTGTCAACATAACATGGAGAAATTGAGTAGAAACTATTTGGATGAGAAATAAAAGGCTTTTTCTTAAAATACACCAAATTTTTGAATGGTATAGCATACAAGAAAGCATAATCTACAGTTCCATGACAGAAAAAAAATGCAAGAACTGGGGTTTCTACCATTGGCTATGGCTGTACAAGAAGTATAGTACAAGAAAATCCAATATGTTTTTCAAAAGAGAGGCAGCATTGCTCACCGGGATCAATGAACTTTGAGGCGTAGTCAAAGGTGTCATATGCTGTGTGGTACGCAGGGTAAATACGAGCATTTGTTTTACTCTGCAAAAAGAAAAATATCCATATGATAGCAGTTACATGACTGCTGACTAAATGGGCTCAATTCAGTTCTGAATCTGAATCTTCTCCTCACGTGTGTACACCGAAATGAAAACCTCGTCTTGGGTGAGAGCTTATTTCAAACAAAAGGTAAATCTGAGACAACATAATAAAACAAATGTAAGATCCAATTGGCAGTGAGCGGGCTTTGGAGAGACTAAGTAATGTCAAAAAAATACTGTCAAAAAAAAGAGTTTTCCATCTGTGCATTTTGCATAAAAGGAGACAGAGCTGGCTGCTCCTACCTTCCACGGCCCATATACAGTATTTAGGTGGGAAAATGAAACTGTATCACCGGTGAAGAACATCGGAAATTAGAATCGTTAACATACAAGGTTTCTACATCCTACGTACAGCACACACATTGTCATCAGACAAAAATCTATTGAGTCACAGGCAGTGGGTGTCATACCCTGTCATATGTGTATGAAATGTCCATCGAAGTGATCCCCAGGTAATGGACGAAGGCCGCGTAATCACTCCCTCCACCTGACAGGTATCCCACCCTGACAGAGGAAGGCCGAAAACAAGAAGCATACATTTTTTTTGATTTATTGCATCAATTTAATGATTCATCGACAGACATGTGATTTCTGTGGGGATACATACTATACACTTCGATATGAGCACTTTTACGATGCATATCACCTCACAACACGGATAATAAACCGCGCACTGTATGGAAAGAAGACCTCAGCTTGACAAAGCTGCAGTGACGGTAATTCACACCGTAAGAAACAAAAACTGAATCATATATTTCATGCTACTGTTGTTGTTGAGCATACAGTGTATGCTCTTTTTCACGGTCATACTTCCTTTGTTGACCATCTGATCCAGGATATGAATAGTTACCCAACTACGCCTTTTGTTTCAAATGTCCAATCCTGAGCCAGTTCTCCTCTAAAAACCCATCAGCTATAGATAATGAATCAAAGCGTCGACCAGAGATGGGAGATTTGGAATAAGAACCTTGATAACTCTCCTCCCAGGATGCAGTGCAAGATGTTGGAGAATTAGAAAGGTGAAACGACAGTCATTACCTGGGAATGGTTCCATGGGCCGGGCTTGTTCTATTGGCATATTGTATCCAGTTGTCGTACACCGATGTGGAGTCCAGTCCGGGTGCCTTGACCTTTAGAACAAACACTTTCCAGTGACTGGGTCCTGGTCAAAATAAAATGCTGGAGAGAAACACCTGGGCTAATTTTTGAAAGAGCTCACCTGTTTTGCGGCTGTGAAGATGACGTTCTGCATTGATGGCATCCCTGAAGCTCTGAGGGTGGCATTGGCTGAAGGGGTGGAAGATGGGATGGATGTTTTGGGTTAACCTCACTATTAACTTGTAAAGTTCCAAGGCACAAGAATTGTGGTCAGTCAGCACAACCTACAGTGGCAGAAACTGTAGGGATTTTTCTTCGTGAATTTAACATTTTGTACCAGCAGTAAATAATGTCTGTCAATGGGACAGTTTCAACAACATTCCCCACAAACATCTGTCAGCCAAATTTCTGATGTTTTGCGATAATTTGTCCACCTACAATGGCTGAATCGGTCCAGGTGAAACTAGGGACCGAGACAATGACAAGGCAATAGATATTTATTAACTCCTGACGGGTAGTGCAGTTGGAGCTTCTTACCAAAAACAGCTATATCTACGTTGATGTAAGCGACGGTGCGCTCACTGAGCTTGGCGAAGTATTGCTGGAGAAAAGACACGATCAGGGTCAGATTTGTCAATTTAGGTAAGTATACACGCAATGCTTAAAGCGAGATATTTCATTTGCCACTGTAGTGACAATTATGGAATAATCGTAAATTTAGTGTAACAGTAACAGAAGTAGAAAAGAGTAAAATACTCAGCAAAATTACTCAGTGGTGTATGTTGTACAGCAATATTTATCTAAAGTTTGATGACATTAGATATTACATAAGCCACCATAAATTACTGGTCATACCAGACAAAGAAAGGAAGACTGTTACATAGTCTTGCTTTAAAACAATTTAATAGTACAATTATGTACACATTTGCTTGCTTGGTGTTACGTCTAATCTTGTGGATTAATTGTAAATCACCTCCGTGTATTCTGCAGACCCAATAAGGCCGAACTCCTCCGCTCCCCAGCTTCCAAAGATAATGGACCTTCGAGGCCTCCATTTGCCTGCCACAGAGAGGAGCAGAAATGAGCCTTTTATCCAACACCATACGTGCGCTACGATACGATGAGAAGCCATGACCCTCCTCACCCTGCTTGACAAACACGCCCAACACCCTGGTCAATTCCAGCATGACCGACGTCCCGCTGCTCGGGTCGATGGCGCCATGAACCCAACTGTCCCTGTGGTTCCCGTAAATCACATACCTGTCTGTGGACAAAAAACACACACAGAGCGCAAACACAGAGAAGGCACAGATTAATCACCAGATGAAAACAGATGTTATCAAATGGCTTATTTGGTTTAGGGTTACAGTCTCACCTGGCTCGACGCTCCCTCTGATAACTCCCATCACGTTGGAGGAGTTTTTCACCTCCTCATGGTTGAAGATGTCCAGTTTCACGTCACTGGAACAGAGGTTCGACTTCACAAATATGAAGCAACAAGGAAGAGAGACAAATAGACTTCCCACTGCAACACTGCTGCTCCATCTCCAACAGAATGTATTTAGAAAAATGTGATTTTACTTCCTACTCTTGAAGATGTGAAAGGTCTGACATGCTACTGAAAAGTGACGAAAAATAATAAGACTGGCTTGCCATTTCATTATTGCTTTATGATTTCTAAATGATCTACTTGAGTCACTAAATATACACTAAAAATATCTAAAGTATAAGAAGAAAATGTTTATGAAGTTTATTTTGTAATTTCTAAAGAATGTACAAGTAAAGATACAGCAGAGATGCAACTGGTCAGACGGGACAGGTGATTGTGTGAAGTGGATGCAGGGTTGTAGCAAAACACAATGACTAGAACATGTTTTCAGTGAAGAGCTAATATTGAAAGTTTTCATGTTGCGTCTTAGTAACTTGTGGGCCTGGAGGTGACAAAGCATTTGACTTGCGACTCACGTTTGCCCTCAACCAGGAGCGTGCTTACTGCTGCTTATGGAAGACTTTTCTCCTTTCCTGTCAAGCTCTTATCTCATCTCACTTGGAGGCGGCTGATGCCGCTCCTCCTCTGTTTTAACACTGCTGAATAAAAATAATTACTCCTAGTTCCGATTCGAATGCAGCTCTTCCCTGAATCTGTCTGGTGGTTTACTACCTGTTGTTGAAGACAGATGTATGTTTGAACCCTGGACCGCCAAAGTTGTAGGTACAGTTGAATGCTCCCCGCCATGCAGCCGGAGCTGCTTTCCCACCCAGCTCACTGAAATGTCCGACGGGGAAAAAAAAGTTAGAATTAGTTCATAATTAACTATTTTGGGCTGTATTAATTCAACAAGGTCACAAGTGTGTCTGATCTCAGACCAGATTAATTTGTAGGCATCCTCAAATCCGATTGGTTGAATTGGAATGGGAGGGATTCCTGTAATGTTCTTGACTGGAATTCTGTAGGTTTCCTCTGAAAAATAATGAATCCTTAGTTAATTGATGTGTCTGTTTTAAAGAACTTATGGAAAAGTTAAATATTAATAACTAAAAGAGTTAAAATGCTCGGGTTTTTATCTTTACGTGTAGCTGTTTATAGCCGTTGTAGAAGTCCCCCCTCAGATAGTGTTGGAGCCAAAGTGCGGCAGTAGTATAGTAAACACACAATAGAAAAGAAAAACGCCACTTTATGTGTACTGTGTGTCCCTTTTTTACACAGGTCACTGATCACCTTTGGCAGCAAGGTAGGGTGTAAGGCTGTCTCCAAAGTGAGTGGTAAAGGATCCTCGCTCTACACCAGAGGGCGGCATGTACCAGGAGTGAGGGTATGTCTCATTGACATCTGACATGAGACCATCGTTGATGTCCAAGGGGTCCGTGTAGACAAGCACACCTAAGACACCGTAGGGTGCGGCATTGATGGCCTGGAATAGAAGTGTTAAGTGTTAAGTACCAAACGGCGTTCGGTACTTAACACTTGTATTAATTCACACATTTACCTTTTCACTAACCACTGTTTTACTGATGGCCATTACACAGTGGCAACTATCGTGTGAGATGCATGCTCGCTCAAACCTTACAATTTTGGAGTTTCATATTAGTCTTTGTGCTCAGATTTTCTCAGTATTGACTTTCAATGCCGTCTGGGTTTTGTTGACTAAATTATCCGTAGCTGATATGATATGAGGAAGAATGTGACTCAAAGTGTGGTGGTAAATCCTCCCTACGTGATGCTTGATTCATAATTTGTGCAGCGTAAAGATTCACTAAGACAGTGCCTCGTTTATAATTGAATGAGTAAACATATTGAAGATTTATAAAACTCTCTTAACATAAGAATCATTTTTATGATTTATTAATATCGTGATGTTTATATCTAGTAGAGTAGCCTCTAACTAACACAGCTGGTTGTATACTTTCTTTCGAATAAAAATTAGAACAAATTAGACATTTTATTTGAATTAATACACAGAATCTGTCATTAGTGTATATGCTTGATGTTAGGAGTCAGAGCTTTACGTATAGAAACTAATTTTGAATCTTGCTGACATAAACAATACATTACGGCCCTATTTCAGCACATTAAAGTATGCAAAGTCTCTATCTTTGTTTTCTGTTTCTTCAGCTGACACAGTGGCAGTTCTCACAGTCACGGTGCTGCAAAGACAGCTCTGGCCCATCAAGACTAGTTTGGTTTATATTCTACTTTTGGCCCAGAATTTTTGTTTTCTCCTGAACAGATTTGTTTCTGCTTATTTTTATGTACAAAAAAAAAAAAGAACCAGACACAAACTTGATAATAGTGTAGAATTAATCCAGTGTGCAACTCACTTTAGCCGCTCTTCCTGCTCCACCGTATCTGGTGATAGCAATGGTTCCTCTAAGGTCAACTGTCTGGCTCAACAGCTGGTAGTCACTTGGTTTCCCCTGGTTGGCATAAACCAGTTTCCCCTAAAACCATCAGAAAAGTCAACACTATGTCAGCAGCAGATACTCAAGGAGCAACCCAGTGAACTAGGACTAGGTTATTTGATCTTTTTATGACACAAATTCAAATAATCACAGGTGCCTTTTGTGCAGTTTCCCCCCAATTTTTTCCCCGAAGAAATATCCTATATACTGTATTTTGTTCAGATTCTTGAATACCCCTAACAGTTCCTCCCAAAATCATCCCACTGCCCTCTGAAAATCATTTCAGTAGACTAGACTTGTGCTTGTGCTCTGTGATTTCAAATATAATGCTGACTAAGGAAAGATTTTGTATCTTTATCCCGTTCCTTAAAATAGACGGCCAAGGACAGCAATGTTACATATATTATATATTAGCTCGGTGTACGTCATAGCTTGTAATGTTATCAGTGCTTGATAAGACACACAAAAGGCTCTGGTCTTGAAGATGCCACATGTGTTAGGAAATACAGTTTTTTGGCACCGCTTTCCCAACCAGCTCACTGAAATGTCCGACGGGGGAAAAAAAAGTTAGAATTAGTTCATAATTAACTATTTTGGGCTGTCTTAGTTCAACAAGCTCACAAGTGTGTCTGATCTCAGACCAGATTAATTTGTAGGCATCCTCAAATCCGATTGGTTGAATTGGAATAGGAGGGATTCCTGTAATGTTCTTGACTGGAATTCTGTAGGTTTCCTCTGAAAAATAATGAATCCTTAGTTAATTGATGTGTCTGTTTCTGAAGAACTTATGGAAAAGTTAAATATTAATAACTAAAAGAGTTAAAATGCTCGGGTTTTTATCTTTACGTGTAGCTGTTTTATAGCCGTTGTAGAAGTCCCCCCTCAGGTAGTGTTGGAGCCAAAGTGCGGCAGTAGTATAGTAAACACACAATAGAAAAGAAAAACGCCACTGTATGTGTACTGTGTGTCGCTTTTTTACACAGGTCACTGATCACCTTTGGCAGCCAGGTAGGGTGTAAGGCTGTCTCCAAAGTGAGTGGTAAAGGATCCTCGCTCTACACCAGAGGGCGGCATGTACCAGGAGTGAGGATATGTCTCATTGATAAAATACAGTTAAATACAGGAAATACAGTTTTTGGCACCAGTAAACTACCAGAGAGTGGAACAGCTAGAAATGATCATTTCAAGTTGTTGGTCTTTTTTTTTTTTTTTTTTTAACATTTGTTTCTATTTAATGTCATTGTTTTGTTTGCTTATTTGGTCAAGAGTTTCCTGCTCCTTCTTGATGAGCTTAAATTCTTCGATCACCATCACAGTCAAGTAACTACAAACTCGTGCATGGCCACAGATATGAACAAAAGATGAATGACAGATAAATGTCCCTTATCTGTCCTCTGTCAGAAGTTAAGAAGGAGGCCTCAAACTTTATAACAGGTAAGCATGTGATGTGTGCCGTTGCGGCAGAGATGTGAAAATCGTGTGATTTTTATAGTTTCAGTGAATTTTTTCCAAGAAATGATGCATAATTTATTTGAACAGGAAGTCCCATAAACGAGGACTTTTTCTTAAAAATATGAAATAGTACATTACCCACAGAGGGTAAATCATTATTTGGTGTTAAAGTTCAAACACCTGGGAGAAAATGAGATTTACTTTCCTGACTGACATCAGGTGCGGATTCAGAGAATAATGTGCATGTGCATCGCGCCTTGGCGAGCCCCGCTTGGTGCTTACTATGGCCAGGTTAATAGTGATAAAGCAGCTGCTTTAGACATAGGGCATTTTGACAGTATCCAATACTTTTCGTTGTTATTGCGGGATCTGCAGTCTATGAATGAATCTGATCCGAATGATTGCATTAAAATATTTACAAATTAAATGTAGCGATTTGCAATGAGTCCTCTACAGACCCTGTAGAGATGGGTGAGTGATCGTCGATGGAGATCTATACAGAGTTTAAGACACATATAGATGTAGCTTTTTTTTTTCTTTTTTTTTTACCTTTACGTGTCCTGCAGGGGAGTATGCGGCGTATGGCTGAACCACCTCAGGATCGTTTTGGTCCGGGGTATAAGGCTTCTCTTTTTCTCTGGCAGTGTGCAGCACAGTATCAGATGGGCTCACTGAAATGAACAACACATGGTGACCGGTCTGATGTAAGTAAGTGAAACTCACTGGCAGAACGAAAACCTCCTGAATGTTAGACACCACAAAAATAAAGTCAGAACATAACAGACAGTGGACTTTTATAGTTGAGTGTGGAATATAATGTTATTTCAAAACCAAAAATATCACTTCAGTTGAAGATAATTTTGAAGCGGCGCGATGGGAAACATGAGCTAAATTTAATCATCTATGAATGGCTGGATGACTTTGGCTTCCTTGGCGTAATCCTGTAGATGTTACAGATATTTTAAATCCAGTTTTAATGCCGCTTTCACTGCGGTAAATCAAACAGCAAAACCCATGAAGAAAAGCGAATTTGACTCACTCTGTCTTATAAAGTGATGTTGCTTTCCGTGTCTATGAACACGTTATGCTGGACCTCTTAATCTTGAATCCTGAGCTCCTTTGAATGTGATGATTTGATTTTAGACCAGTGGATTTTAGTGCTTTAAAAATATTCTTAATGAGAGATTCGGACCAAAAAAGAGTAGGATTTTCGTTCTGGCTTTTCAGATTTACGGTAATTACTGGAAGAGGATGGCGCGACAATGCTCACTTTCATTCCAACACACTGAACAACCTTGACTCACCTACAGTGACCTTATTGGGGTTCTTTGGGTCCGGGAAGGACAGGTAGACCATGTACTCCTCTCTCCAGGCCTGGTCCAGACCGGTTTCGGGGTCCTGCCATCTCTTTAGCATAAACTGCACTGTCTGCTCGTCACCAGCTGTGGTGGCCATATGGGGCACTTTTGTCAACTCCCTGTGGAGGAATGCGAGGATGAAGAAAAGTTTGATTCAGTAATGTGTTGGATATTGTATTGTCTTAAACCTAAAACTGGTTCCTTGAGAAAAAAAAAAACGCAAACAACAACAAATTTCAAGAAACCTTCAGGAATATGTTATAGTGAAGAATCTCATGATGCTGGATGAATTCCATCGGACCTCATAAGAATGCAGATAAGCCTTAAGTCTTCTTAGACTGAGACATTTCACTATATTTTTCATCTCTTTAACAAATGAAACAATAAAAAAGGATGATTGAGTGACCGACAGAATCTGCGTTCGATCATTCCTCAACTCACCTCAAGTTTTCCTGAATCTGGACGCTGTCCACCTCAGAGAGGAACTTCTCGATGAGACTCTGGTCCACGTCCTTGGCCACATCCCTCACCCAGGACGGTGCCGAGCTGCTGCTTTTCTTGATACCAATGTGGCCGATTAGGATACCTGCGGTCAGTATGGCAGAGCCGCACAGAATCCCGATCAACACCCGCTTTATCATTCTCCTCCCTGGGATGAGCGCCCCAAGAAAACAGTTCACCCCCTCGTTGGACCTGAATCTCACGCCTGTAAGCGAGCTTTCTCCAAAGGTCAGAATGTTTTTGGGACAGAGTTGATTATGAATCCAACATATAAGGGAAAACTATTTCGTCTGATTTCCAAATGATCACTGCAACACCAGAGCGGCTGCTGAAGTGACGTCCCATGAGAAAGAGGCATTAACATTGTAAGGTTTACTCATTACTGTTTGCAGATGGGGTGGACTTTAGCCCATTTTGTATGTGTGGGGGGCTGTAAATCAATTTATTTTCAGTGTCCGCTTTCACGCCGTGTGAAATACAGAGCTCCTTGAAAATGTGTGAAATATTCGAATGCCTGGTGATATTCAGTGGGGCGTCATTTATTTTGGTTGAAACTTTAAATCCCGTACCAGTTTCTGAAGTGAGGAAAAATGATTTGGAGAGTGATTTCTGAAAGAGGAGGTTCTGCTTGCAAAAGCGGCCACTTACAAAAGGGTTAAGTACGAGACTTGGCATGTTTTACGGAAGGATTCATAAGCTTAAAGGCAAACACACAAAAAACTTTTTGTGGTCACACTAGGTTCAACAATATTCCATATGCTTTCAGAAGATAAATAAAATTACAGTCTAAATCAAACATTATCAGTCCTCTCATCAATTCAGTTGACTACATGATTAAGACAATGTTAATGGTGTGCTGTGTTGTAATGTACTCAAATGTTGTTCATTTTATTATTTATTTTAATAATTTGGAACTGAATATTTATTTTATTTTATTTTTTACTGTCAACCCTTGAAATGAACTGCGTCTGTACATTCCTTGTAAACCGTACATCCCACGAAAATGTCCCCTCTAACAGCTGTCTGATGACAGGTGGAACCATTTAAATGTAATTCTCAAATACTTATACCTTCAGGGTTTGAGGGGAAGGGTCATTCTGAAGCCAGGAGGATTTGTGATGAATTTTAAAAAAAAACAAAAACCAAACAGTAAACATTGCTTCTAATACAGAGTTACTGGTATGAATCACAGACAGTGTGTGTGTGTGTGTGTGTGTGTGTGTGTGTGTGTGTGTGTTTTCAGTGTGTGCTCATTGAGGACGGGTCGAAATGGGACAGCTGGGAGTAGTAACTCTGCCGTAGATTCCGGTTTGGGACGGAGACTAAACGGCTGACAGTCTAACTAAGCTCAGGTTCGTTTCTGTCGGTCCAGTTAAAATGCACTTACATCCGGGGGAGCCGAACCCGGGCTCAAATCCGGAAGTGAAGGTGGGGAACAGAAATGACCGTTAATTACGGCAATGGCGCACTCTAGTGGCGGGACGTATCACTGCGGACGATAACAACACGGAACTTCCTGTTCACGGCGAGTGTTTCCTGCTCTCTTTTCCTACACCAACACAGCGTCGCTCCCGACGAAGCCCTGCAAAAAAAACTCTTGTCAGTCGTAAGCCCGGGTCCGGGACGGGTCGGGGCCCCGTAGCTCTCGGCCTGCGTGGGCTGCGGGCATGAGAGGACGCCCTGAAGCACAGTGCGTGAACCCAAGCGACATGCGAGGCACCGGGCGTCCTCCCAGCGTGCAGTCCACCCCCCCACGTCCAACCCCCTCATCATCTTTCACTTTCACTCTTGCGCTGTGTAACTGTGTGCAGAAGACGGACCGGTAGGTTGAAGTGTTATGGAAGGAAGTAAACGAACGACCAAATGTTAAGAACCTGCGAATTAACGCCACCGCGACGTCTCAGTTGTGGGAAGCCCGGGAGGGTTTCCTATAGGGCTCTAGAAAGACCATGAATGGACCGAAATTAGTGTGAAACCGAAAGCATCGACTTCCCAGATCACTTTTCATGTTTGTGCGATGTCATTGTCTTATTATTATTATTTTGTGTGTGTGTGTGTGTGTGTGTAGCAGTAGTTTGAGTAACTATGTATCTATCACCGAGTTTTTTAGAAAATTGAGAGCGATATAAAGAAGGAATGTGGAGCCGAATGCTTTCTAGACAACGAAGTCAGGCCTGGTTGTTCTCTAAGGATGATCTGTGTCCTCGGGTCCTCAGGAAGGAAGATTTGTGATTTGAATCGAATGAAACGACAAAAATGCGCAATAAAGCCATAGCACTTCTGAACATAATCATGCATTGGTATGATCTTTGTGTTACAGGTGAGAGGACTTCCTGCTTTCATCGTCACCATGTTAGTGGCTCCTCTCCTGCTGCTGCTCTTTCCGTTTCCCCCGTCGTCAGCAGCGCAGCTGCCAAATGACGGCAAAGCCAAAGAACCCCCCGTAGCCACCAATGGCCAGCCGTTCCCCTGGGACCGCATGCGACTGCCCAAAACCATCTCCCCGCTCCACTACGACCTGACCATCCACCCCAACCTGACCACCCTCAGCTTCACCGGCATCGTTCGCATCGAGCTGGACGTGCATGAGGACACCAGCATGATCGTCCTCCACGCCAAGGAGATGCAGATATCCAGTGTGCGGCTCCTGGCGCCTGACGGTGCGAGGCCTCTTCAGGTGTTGGAGTGCCCTCATTTCCATCAGCTCGCCCTGCTGTCGGACACGGTGCTGACTAAAGGTGCGAAGTATGAGGTGCAGCTGGGGTTCGCTGCCAACTTGTCTGACAGCTTCCACGGTTTCTACAAGAGCAGCTACCGCACCAGCAGTGGGGAAGTCCGGTAAGAGCGTGAAACTTAATTTTAGGGTTCTGCGGGTATGTAGCGTTCCACCATCATCGAATAGTTACGGCGTTAATTTTGTTACATTTGAATAAATCCAAAAAGAATCAGCATGATCAGTGACAAGATTGGCAGCCTTTCGCAAATGCTGGCGAATGGATATTACAGGGTACAGCTAAAATGCTGGAGCTGTTCCAGACAACTAAGACTTGTTTTTTATGTCTGGCAATGACAGTTTGTGGAACAAAAGAAAACATTTCGGGGAAAAATCACTTTCAAGTGACAGAAAAATCCAAAAAAAACATTTAAAATTACCAAGGAGTGGAAGGTAGGACAACTAGGAACCTTGTTAGTGCAATGGAAAGCACCGGGGTTTATGGGACATGTAGTCTTAACTTTAAGAAACAGCTGTGCCATGAATACCAAAAGTTCGAGACCGTAACCTTGACAACAGTCTTAGTGGTTGTGTTAATTACACCAAGGTGCAACAAATTTTCGGCGATGATAAATTGGTGTTGGAAATGCCACATATAGCAGCTTTGGTTATCCTACAGTCTTCTCACAGCATGTTACGTTAAACATGATGTCACTTTTCGCTGTTATTTTCTTTCTATCGTTAGGGTCCTGGCGTCCACGCAGTTCGAAGCAACCTTTGCCCGCGGAGCCTTCCCCTGTTTTGATGAGCCCGCCTTCAAGGCCAACTTCACCATACAGATCACACGAGAGCCACGCCACATAGCCGTATCCAACATGCCTAAGGTACGCAAGAATGCAGGCGGTATCCGTTCACCTTGTTCGAAGTACAAGTGAGGAAATAGTACAAAGCAGAACTAGTTGGCAGCATCGAGTTCCTCCGTCGTCCTTGCTGTCGAACTTTGATAATGAAACGCACTGCACGGTAAAGAAGCATTAGGATTTTTTAAAAGCTATTAATTCACCATACTTGGTCTGTAATGGACCCCTTGACCTCTCCCGTCCTCTCTCCGTTGCTGTCGCCACGCACCTCTGTTTCCCAGGTTAGAACAGTGGAGTTGCCCGGCGGCTTGCTTCAGGATCACTTTGACACCACTGTGAAGATGAGCACTTACCTGGTGGCCTACATTGTGTCTGATTTCCTGTCTGTGAGCAAGACCACCCAGCACGGCGTCAAGGTGAGGACAACAGTGGACGCTGGCCGTGCCATTATTTAGTTCTCCCACTCAGTAACTGTTTATTTTTGAAGTATTTGTAACTTTTTCCCAGTTTTTTTTTGCAGGAACATCTTTGATTGTACATGCAATATACATTTGAAATTGTCGGTCACGGTCATCCATTGATAGAACGTTCATCCAGTTCCTGTCATATTAATACTGAAGAGTGTGTTCTCTATTGGGATTCCCAGATTTCAGTCTACGCTGTACCTGAGAAGATCGACCAGACGTCCTTTGCACTGGATGCCGCTGTCAAGCTGTTGGACTTCTATGACGACTACTTCGATATTCCGTACCCGCTTCCTAAACAGGGTCAGTGGAAATACATGTAATCACCATGTTATCATACCTGAATATCAGTCGCTGCAGTATTTCTGTTGTAAATTTATGTGTGGGAAATCTTTCATGTTGTTTTAACTTGCAACGAGATTTATGTCGTGGCATTACAAAATTATTTTACTATACTCAGTTTAATACATTTTTATCAAGTCCTACTGCTTGGTGACAGATCCCTTTGACCCAACAGCATATATATATGTAAATTAAGATGCAGGCATATTACGGTGCAAGTGTTCTGCGCCAAGGCCAGATAAAACATTTCTCCAATTCGGAATGAAAAGACAAACTGTAGGAAAGTCGACGTAATTCAGAAGGAACCTGCCATGTTTCTTGAAGTCGTTTAAACAGCAAGCATAAACTGTAATCAGCATGTTGAACGCATTCATTTTGTGTAAATGTATGCCTCAGAGGAGACTTGAAGACACGTGTACTATAGGTGGCCCAGCAGGTGAATATACCATATTTAGCTGTATGTATGTGCTCGATGTTGTTCCCTGCAGACCTGGCTGCTATCCCTGACTTCCAGTCAGGTGCGATGGAGAACTGGGGGCTGACCACCTACAGAGAGACAGGCCTCCTCTTCGACGCCGAAAAGTCCTCCGTTTCAGACAAGCTGGCCATCACCAAGGTCATCGCCCATGAGCTCGCACACCAGGTACCCGGCCTGCATCTGTTTTGTCCCTCAGCATTAGCTGGAAAGGGAAGAATGACAATTTCAGTACGTCGTCGGCAGTTCCCCACTCTGTACCAAGTGGCCCGAGTTAGGAAGTTATGCGGAAGAATTGCGTAACTTTTATGGGTTTAACGATTGAAGCTACAGTGTCTACAGTGCAGCTTAACAGCTCTAAACTTGACCTAGCATTTCTTAATTAAACCATGTGCTTGCGCATTAAGCTGTTTGTACGTGTTCTCCTACCTGTCCAGTGGTTCGGGAACCTGGTGACGATGGAGTGGTGGAATGACCTGTGGCTCAACGAGGGTTTCGCCAAGTTCATGGAGTTTATTTCTCTCGACGCCACCTACCCAGAGCTGCATGTGGTGAGAGCTGAGCACAGGGAACCGACTTGTACCTTGCTTTGAGCATGCGAATGAGCGGTCGGAGCATACCAATGGCCTTGATCCCCTGATTTGCCTGTCTGCCCTACGGTGCAGTTTATCTTTTTCTTATTCATAGTCTCTCCAAATTAAATTCAGAAATTATTTACTGGCATTACAAGAAAGATAATAACATCCTACCTCAGCAGCTTTTTGTTAGATATGACTGCAAAGATAAAAAATATAACAATGACCTCAAAATACAGTATTTGTGGATTACTTTGACATTATAGTAATCACCACAAAGCCACAAAGCTTTTTCAATTTAATTTTTAAAATTTTGCCCCAGGTCTGACCTGAACTTCTTTGACTTATCCCCCCCCCTTCTCTTTCTCCCAGGATGACTTCTTCTTGGGGAAATGCTTTGAGGCTATGGAGGTAGACTCCCTCAGCTCCTCCCACCCTATCTCCACCCCCGTGGAGAACCCCATGCAGATCCAGGAGATGTTCGACGATGTGTCATACGACAAGGTCAGCTTCACTCTGGGATGAGGACCATTCATTTGGTGCCGATGCACTCGGCTATTAGAAATGTGCAATTATTGTGTGATTCATTGAACTAATTTCCGTGAATTTTCATAAATTCCCAACGCTTAATCAAAAATGTACAGTCGAAATAAAACATTAAAATACGCACAAATACATAATTAATAACACAACGGAAAGTATTTGGATTGTTAATTTTCAGCATGCATGCATGTTTTTGTTTTGATTTTTCCTTTTAGGGAGCATGTATTCTGAATATGCTGCGGGACTTCCTGACTCCAGAGGCCTTTGAGATAGGCATCATCAAATACCTCAAGCGCTACAGCTACCAAAACACCGTCAACAGCCACCTGTGGGAGAGCCTAACTAATGTGAGTGACGTGTGTGTGAGCATGGGTAAAGTGGTTGAGGGGTACGCCGCAATGTTTGGTCACACATTTACGTTAGAGCTTGAAATAATTAATTCACTGTTAAAGCCCGGACTACACATAGTGTTATTTTGTTGGCTGTTACAATGCTTAAAATTTAGTAGCAATCCATTTTAGTGAAGTGGTCACTCAGGTTAGAAAATCGTGCTGAAAATGTGAGATTTGAAAACCAAAATCAGTCATCTTTAAAGAATATGAATAATATGGTCATGCAATGTGACAGAATGTGCCTGTTGTTCATTTGGGTTGTGGCGTGTTTGAGATTGTGTGCTGAATGTGTCTGTAAGCATCAGTGTTAGCACTACTATGATTCACTGCTGCGGTTTCGTGCCCCCCCCACCAACAGATCTGCACCTCAGACGATCTGGACGAAGGCCGAATGAAACACAGACAATTCTGCTCCAAACGCAACCTCCCCTCTGGATCCTCTGTAAGTTTTCATGTGCTACTAACGTAGCTACGCCACAAATCTGTCACTGTTTGTGATGTTGAGTAATTAATTGTGTGTGACGTGTGCGTGCGTACGCAGAAATGGTACTCGGGTGATGAGCTGGACGTCAGGGCCATCATGGACACCTGGACGCTGCAAGAGGGCTTCCCGCTGGTCACTGTGGCGGTCAGAGGTCGCGAGGTCAGGCTCAGTCAGGAGCGTTACCTGAAGACGGATGACCCCTCCCTCACTGAAGGGTAAAATATCAGACTAAGAGAGAGATCAAATCAGATTAAGAGTGTTTTGTCAGATAACGTGAGTGTACAGTATCAGTCGTCGCAGAAGTCCCTCTTCCTGCATTTGAAGTACATTTTTTAAAGCCACTGTGTGACTCCTTATATGACAATATAAATATAAATTTCAAATACTACACGGCAGAGAGCAGTGACTAACTGACAGAGTCCTGTTACAGAGTGCGGTGTATGCAGTGGCTGCTTTGAGAGTCCACTGAATTACCAGGGAAAAGCACCGCAGCCTCTGCAGCAATACAAAGTCAGAAATCAGAGACTGCACAGTCAGAGTACAGTTACTGTGGTTTGGCTTGGTTTCTAGCTCCATTTTGTAGTTCCTGAGAATTTAAAATGCTTTATTTACACAAATTACACATTTCTAAGGCATAATTATTTTCTGTACAGTATAAGAGATGTTAAAACATCAAATTCTGGTCTTAACTCAACTTTAATACTTGAATACTTAACTACTGCTTTTTGACTCTGTAGGGAAGTGTAGCACTTCAATGCAAAAATCCTTCAATTTATTGCCAAATTGCTTCATCGTTTATCGCAACTTCTGACGTCTAAAAAAGCAAAACCACCGTTCTCGTAACAGATCCTATTGGGGATGGTGTAATCAGTAAGCAGTATTCGAAGCGTGCAGTGAAAATGTGTCATCTTCACTTGCTCAATAGAATAGTAGCAGTAATACTTTCAGTATTTGTTACATTTTATTTCTACAATCTCTCATGTTATTTTAAGACTTTTTTTTTTTTTTTTTTTAAATTATTATTCTGTGTTGATAGATTCCTGTGGCAGATCCCACTGACCTACATGACCAGCGCCTCCAGCACCATCCACCGCTTCCTGCTTAAAACGAAGACTGGTGAGTGTGTTGCTCAGCGTGATGAGGCTGATTTTTAGATTGCTATATTTATATCCTTTATCCACGTGCGTCAAATTTTTAATTTTGCTAAGTCCTCTTTACTTCAAAGCTTGTCTTACCCCATGCTCCTCCACGCAGACGTCCTGTACCTGCCAGAGGAGGTGGACTGGGTGAAGTTCAATGTGGACATGAGCGGCTACTACATGGTCCACTACGCAGGCGAGGGGTGGAGCTCCATTATCAGACTGCTGCAGCACAACCACACAGCCCTGACCAGCAACGATCGCGCCAGCCTCATCCACAACGTCTTCCAGCTGGTCAGGTGTGTTTAAAGTAATAGGAACAGTTGAACCTGCTGTTTATCCGTCATCACACATTAGTTAGTTTGAGTGAAGCAATCTGACTGGCTCTGAGTTAAACTTTAGTCACACCGACAGTTCCTTTTAAAGAACATTTAACCAAATGTCAACTTTGTGGGGAAAAAAGGGGAGTATTTCTTAGTGAGGGTGGTTTGTGAATTTTGAAATTAAGTGTTCCCCCTTTGTTTGTTTTTTCTTAATCAGCCAAATTTAAAAATAACCTAGAATTAAAGGATATCCAAAATGGACAAAGATGCATCATGGTGTTGATTTGGAGCCTGACTTGTCCGTTGCAGTGTAGGGAAGGTGAGGTTGGACACAGCTCTGGAGCTATCGCTGTACCTGTCCAAAGAGACGGAGATCATGGCCGTGACTCAGGGCTTTGGAGAACTTGTACCTCTGTACAAACTGATGGAGAAGAGAGACATGGCCGCTCTGGAGAACCAGATGAAGGTTAGTGAAGGCAGCAGTCGTGGCACGTCACAAAACATGCATGTCAATAAAATGCGTACAAATCTTGCATACTGGTCTGACTTTAATTTGAAACTGATCGAACTCTGAATGGAGGTTAGAGCAAAGTAATTGTACTCGGATTACCCTTGTCTACAGTTTACAGTTTCTAAAGTTTAGAGAAGTAAAGCTTGTGCCATTTCAGCAAGAGTTTATACAATGGCCACTTGTGTCCCTCAGGACTACATTGTGGATCTGTTCCGGGGGCTGATTGATCGGCAGGAGTGGACTGACTCTGGGTCAGTGTCTGAGCGAGTACTCAGGAGTTACCTGCTGCTGTTCGCCTGCGTCAGGAACCACGCTCCCTGTGTGACCAAAGCCACCCAGCTCTTCAACAAGTGGAAGGACTCTGATGGCAACATTAGGTCAGGCACGCGAACATTTAACTATTACCTGTAGCCGGAGCTATACTTTCAGTATTTACAAACACTTTTCAAATAGCGGTTTCCGAACTGAAAGCCTTCCCTGTTTTTAGCCTCCCTGTCGACGTCACAATGGCTGTGTTTGTGATCGGAGCTCGAACACCAGAGGGGTGGGACTTCATGTTTGAGAAGTACCGGCATTCGATGCAAATGTCCGTCAAGAGCCGCTTAAAAATCGCCATGACAGTCAGCCCACTGCGGGACAAGCTCAAGTGGTGTGTACTTTTATAATGGTACACATAAGTAAATCCTAGTTAAAGAAAAGGGAATGACAATTTCCACTATCCTCCCTTATTAACTCTCTCTTTCTGTCTGCAGGATGATGGAGCAGAGCCTCCAGGGTGAGGTGATGAAGACCCAGGACCTCCCTGACGTGGTCGTCTCCATCAGCAGAAACCCCTGTTGCTACAAACTGGCCTGGGACTTCCTCCGAGCCAACTGGCACACCATGATCAAGAAGTCAGTCTGCCCATCCCACAAATATACATTTCTCTCCCTTTTTTAAGCTAAACTATATTTGATCTCTACTTAAAAATGCAACCGTGTTATTAGCCCTCATCTCATCCCTGAGATGTGATGATAGTTTTGTGCTTATATGCTATGTTTTTATCCATTACAAGAAAATGTTAACCAAGTAGAGTATTCTGAACTTTAGATTGTGTCTAACTGTTTGCCTTGATGCCACAGGTTTGACCTTGGCTCTAACACTGTATCATTCATGGTGACTGGGGTGACCAGACAGTATTCTACCAGGGAGATGCTAGATGAGGTAAGCAAAACCAGTGCAGACCCTCTTAATGTAATTGGGTTTCGATCCACTCTTTGTACTTTATCGAACATCTAGCATGTTGTTTGTCTCTTCTGTCTGTCGTGTTTTGGTGCACTGTTATTCGTACAAACTCCTGAAATGAGACTCTCAAAAATGAAGAATAAATAAAGTATCTGCAGCGGCATGATTCAAATGGGAATGAGCAGTAGTATCTACTTTATTGATGTCAGTGGTTTATGGGAGCAAAATAATTTTTTGTATTTTTTTTGCATCTTATATCCAGTTGTTATCGCTTGTTGTTGTACTTTGAAGCTTGTTCGAAGGATAAATGCGTATTTTTGGATCTCCCGTTAAACGTAATATGTGTATTTAAGTCTTTCTCCTCTGCATATGCTCAGGTACGAAGCTTCTTCGGCTCGCTGACCGAGGAGATGGGCTCCGAGATGAGGTGTATCCAGCAGACCTACGAGACCATTGAGGATAACATCCGCTGGATGGACACCAACCTTCCTCTGTTGCAGGCCTGGCTGGACAAACGCAGCCACAAAGTGCCTCATGACGATTTATAGCAGAAACTACTAGAAGCGTGGACTCAAGTCACAAATTGGATGACTTTGTATTTGACGACCACAATCAAAAAGCCTCGCAACTCAACTTTGTCTTGAACAACAATAACTCCTGACTTAACTTGGACGGTAGATTTTATCCCCAAAGACTGAAAAACATCACAACAAGAATTACCATGCTTTAGAATAGACCTTGTGCCATCTAAGCTTGCCTTATTTGATACCCCAAAACTGACTGACCTTAGTACCATTTTTCAAGGAACCGTCTGGGTTCCCTCATTCTTGCGATTCCAAGAACCCAGGACGTTTTTATCCAGAAATTACTCTTGGAGTGCTGTTTCCTGCTGAAAGTGCTCTGCAGTAGACACAACACCTGAATATTTCTGCTCAGAGTTAGTGTGTGTTTGTGCAAGTGTGTGTGTGTGTGTGTGTGTGTGTGTGTGTGTGTGTCTGTGTTTTGGGGGTGAAGTGGGGGTGTTGATATTTATTCGTACCGCATTACGACTGCAGAAAACAACATAAATATTTTACAGTTTTGTGCAAACAGTAAATTCTGCACAAAAGAAATGTACTGCACTCACTCAGAAATCTGATTTTTCTCAGATATTCAGGTACCAGACCACTCCTTCTCATGAAAAAACAAAAAACCCAAAAACAAAACTGAACATGCCCTCTAGAGAAAGTAGCCCAAAAGAGGCTTACTGCCCACCAGCCTTCAGTAAAACTGCTGCAAAAATGTGGGAATATCCACAAAAGCTATACCTGAATCAATTCTGAAAAGAAATCGAGAGCTTTTGAACCATAATTGAGATAAACATGTTTAAAACTCAGGATCACACTACTGTACGGTCAGATCAGATACAGTTTTTGCACTGTTTGAAGTTCCAACACCACTGGTCTTCCTTGGTAACATTTATAAAAATTCACATATAGCTGACAAAAGAAAATGCAATACAAGGAACATGTCATCACAATAAAGCCTGTGATTTATTCAACACAGAAGTGGATTTCTTATTTTTACACTATTGTAAAATCTCTCTTTTGTACGGCAGGATTCATAGCAATTCTTTTATTTTCCAAGGACTATATGTGTTGGTTGAATTAAATAATGGACCAGTAAAGTTAAAAAATTCCCTGAATTTCCATTGGGATTTCGATTATTGTATTGTATTCTGTTATTCCCTAACGGTAATTTATTAAACCTTGCAAGTTCAGCCCTGGGAGTTATATGGATGTAGGTGTAGTATTAAACATTAAACAGCTAGAGCACACCTTAAAACAGGATCCAGGCTCCGGTAGCCTGATCAGTATTGGTATAGCCCCTGTGACAAACAAGGAATTAAATGAAAAAAATCAACTCTTAAATTTAGTCAAAGAAAATCCCATGAATTCATGCTTTGACCCCAATTAAGCTAAAAGTATCAAGTTTTTTTTTTGTTGTTGTTCTTTTTTTCCCGCTACATATTGGCATGAGCACTCGACCGATGTCACATATGGGTTAACATGCAAACATAGCTCATAATCTGCCTAGTTCCTCCTCACCCTTTTACTAAGAAGGGCAAAGTGCTTTAGCAGTCGTCTGAGATAAAAGATGGAAGCACAGAGTCTTCACCTGTCACTTTGGAGCGCCAGTATTGACTCTGTGCTCATGATACCACTGTGGAACCTGAAGATCTTAGTGCCTTTTGCCTTTTTTTTTTTCCTCGTCCATCTCCAACTAGTTCTCTAGCTAACATACCTCACAGCCGAGCCCTTGTGGAGAAAGGTAGCTGTTACTTTAAATCTTCTAAGGCTACCATAAATTCCTCTGATGGACCTTTAGCACAAACTAATATAACACACTGCCCAACTGATAAAACGCACGCATAAGTGAATATATTCATGCATATAACACTTGCATATGAGGTAAGAACCAGCTTAAAACCACCGCTGATATAACAACGAATGCTTCAGTTTCTGAAGGTGTTTCCGGGGCTGATATATAGACAGTATATACATGCTGGGCTTTGCACTCACTCCGGCGCATGGACACCGCCCCCTCATCAGCACACCCGCAATAGAAACTGCACTCTGCTCCTGTGAGTTTTAGCCCTCCCAGTCCCACACCTGAGGGGAGCCATCTCCGGACTGAAGGTAAGAGCCCGAAGCCGGCCTTTCTGCTTCTGCTCCCCGTTTTTGACATTTACTGCTCAACCGCGGAAAATTGAATCTCAATTTAAAGTACCTGACATGGAACATGTCAGGAGCTGTTCATTGATTTAAAGAGTATTTAGAGACTTGTCAGTGCCTAGAGACCGATTCTGACCACACCTACCTCTAATATGATTTTCGCTGTCCTTTTTGTTTGGTTTATCTATTCAACATTTAAAAACAGGTAATGTTTTTGAGTTTTTGCTCCCCTATGAGTACAGATTCAGCATCATGTTGAGGACTTGATCCACACTTAGAGTCCGGGTAGAAAAAGGTGAAAGCTCAGTCAATTTTTTTTTTTTAAATCAAAATTTGTCTCCTCCTTTATGTAGCTGATGTAAGCAAATGTTAAATATTAATATAACTTTGATCAGCGGCTGTGATAAACTCACAGAGCCGCACAGTCCCTTGTAATTTCCACCTCACAAGACAGGAAATTATGCCACAGCAGTTATAACTTGTTAAGAGTGACTTTGGGGGGCACTGTAGGTTAGTTTGTACCTGAAGCAAACCCACTTAAATTTAGTCTCAGTGCTTGAGACTTGTGTAGGGACACACAAGAAGTGTGTCTGGGACATATTTTGAGGTCTCAGTCTGAAGCTGTTCAACCTCCCTTTGATATAAATCCCACGAGAAGTGATATACTTGTGATAGTCAGTGTACTACAATCTATCTGTTGATGAGTTATAGACTGACAGGTATTCAAGAAAGTAAAGCACAAAGGAAATGTAGGGGGCTATTTCCAAATGTATCTTCATATCGCATCTTTAAAAATGGTCTTAACTTTAACCACAGACACAAAAATCTAAACTTTTCAGTCCAGCAATTTCTATTATCTTAGTGTTAACAGTTATGGTAGTTTGCTACAGTGCAGTCACGTCAGATGATCCAGAAACCCCCGTCCAGATTTTGATATAATGTCCGATGCATGTCACCACTATGTTCCAGCAGTTTCAAAAAGTGAGCGTGTTAGCCTAAGGCAGCACTACATCCTTATTTAATTCACTTCACATGAAATCACGGACATCATGGGTCAAATTCTGACGACGCAAGGGAGCAATTGCACATCTCATCTCCGTTTTTGAAAATGGCACTGATCGGACAGTTGAAGCGAAAACCGAGATGATTCACCTGCAATATATTGACCTTAAGGGTGACTTTATTCTTTGAGAATCCTGGAAGGAGTCTTGTGCTAAATGAAGCGCAGACCACATGCTATACTGTGTCGGGCGTTGATGTTAATGCCTCTGACTTCTTCGTAGACTATTACCTCAATATTCCTGCTGATCACCTGACTGCTTTACAAGCACAGCTGAACAAATGCAATCATCAGATCTGTGCGTAACAGCGCCAATCAGTGCGGGTAGCCTGAATGGCTGTAAACCGTATGAGGTCACTGCAGGGCAAACAGTTTTCTCGCAAGCAATGTCCCTTTATACGTCTATAATTTCTCCACCTACAAATAGAGCCGGGCAATAAAATATTCTTGGATCACTGTGTCTAGAGCAAAATATTTATGGCTCTGAGGTTCAAAGTATTCCTGTTGATCATTGAAAAGAAAGAAACGGGGTTAACTGGTGTTATTAGGTAAAGACGGTTTTAGAGGGCATCGAAACGGGCCTACTTTAAAGTAGTCCTACAAGGCAAGCTTGTTTTAGTCTATTAAGTTGAGCAGCAAAAGAGAAAATGTTTTCCGGTAAATAAAGCATTAATTGGTGGCAAAATTAATATGCAAAGTTTTGACTGTTTCCCCTTCAGGTTCATACGGTGGTTTCTGACAACACTTCCACTTCTGGTCCGTTGGGAGTTATTCACACGCCTCTAATGATGCCCTTTTACTACATTCCCATTCTAGAGTAAGAAACATTTCTTTTCATCTATGAGTTACTTTGCTGATTAATTTAACCCTTTGTTTTGTTGACTTTGGCTCTACTTCCCCATCCCACAGACCCAACAGCTGTGTGTACTGGATAAGATTGATAATAACTGAAAAAAAAAGAATTTTCTTTTCCTTCAAATCTTTTGTTCCTCTGACCTTATTAAAACGGCAAAGTAAGTGGTAAAGCCCTTCACTTTACCACTAACCGAGCTTGCACAATAGATAAAGTCGTCAAAATATGGAAATGACAATAAAACATTGTATTTACATCAGATAAGGACATATCTCATGTTTATATGTTATATTCAGAGAAAGAAGAAATGTACAGTATATTATCCTCAGTAGGGATGTTACTTGTGTTACCAGAGAGGTCTAAGTCTGTGTTAGACCTCTTATGAACTAACTGTAATAAAACTGCAATAACAGAAATTCAAATAAACTTATCTGGAATTTGGGACTGTCACCACCAGTCACAGATACAGAGCCTATAAAAATCCCTTACATTTCACCGTGTTTTACAGCTGAGGTCTCTGAGATCCTAAACAGAGCTAATGTATCATTGTCTGTCGCAGACCTCTGAAACATGTCCTCAGCTCATTATGGTTTTCATAAGCACTTCTCATAAAATCAATAAAAAAGTATCGATAAAAGAAGTATATATTTTTTTTTTGAGCTCTTAAGAGGGCCCAGGATCTCAGGATCCTACAATATTTAAAAGGCATGAATATTCCATGAATTATAATGTCTTTTTAAATACAAATGGATTTGGACAGAGTAAGACCACTTTAGTCCTCCACCTTCCCAGTTTCATTTTCATTGCCTTTTCTCTTTCCTATCATCCCCACCATATCGTCTACACTCACGCTCCTCTCAACCATCTCCCCCTCCCCCTCCTCCTCCTTCTCCCCAAGGATCTTCCTGGGCATCCTGGGCTTTGGTCTCTCCATCATGTTCTGCACCACCTTCTGCAGGGCGTGCAGCCGCATGAGGGAGGAGCAGATAGAGAGGGAAGCGTGGAGACGCAGTGAGCAGGACGGGCGCCCGCCTTCTATATATTTCATCCCCTTCCATGGAAGCAGGTCACAGCAGGACAGTGAAGACGCCAGGGTGCCTCCGCACAGCCAGGAGCTACACACACCTCCACGATACAGCACTGCTGTCTACTGTGGGCCCCCACCTTCCTATAATGAGGTGATTCTAAAACAAAACCGCTCAACGACAGATAAAAACTGAAAACTTTTATAGCTAAACCAGGCCGCATCGGATGGCGTTTCATTTGGATTTTGCCTTTAGCACTTCCCGTCCCCAAATTCACTGCAAAAATAATGCATGACATCTACCTCGGTGTGTATTTCCTTGCCAGTGAAATTACAACTTTGTGTTTCTCTCTGTGTTTTTCAGCTGGGAATTAAACCTGACGATCTTCCCCCTGCTTACACAGAGCATACTGTCCCTGTGTGTCCGGTAACACCCCAACCGCACACAGACATGGTACAATCGCAGACTCAGCCGCAACCCTAAGCTGGGACATCACACTGTGCCTGTGTTGAAGTTATGGACAGTCTCGATTACTGCACTGAATCATGGACATGCGTGAGCTGGTAGCTGGAGTTTACAACGCTTTAAAGAAACTTTTTATTGTGAGCTTCTTCTTCTTTTTTTTTTCTTTTTTGTATTGTGGTAATGAATGCGATGATGGCACAGATACGATGAAAGCTGCAGGGATGGCACCAGGTTTAAAGCTACAATGCCATGAATTAACTTTGCATTGTCCAAGCCACTAAACCACTTCATAGATTTTATTCCCATGTATAATGATTGTTAGACTGGTCCTGTGTTTATCACTTCCCTGAGTGGGGTTATTACCTCCACCATGGAGGTTGTGCTTTAGTCCAGTGTGTTTGCATGTCTGTTTGTTTTGTTTGTTTTTTTTAGCAGTATATCTCAAAAAGCCACTTTACTGGCATTAGCGAAATTTCGTGTGAATTCAGGTGCAGGTCCAAATCCAATGGGGCCACCATGTGGCCATTTACGACGCTCTTTGTTTTGGCTCATGTCTCCTGAATCATTAGCAGTGGGTGCCATTTCCCGCCTGGTGTCCTTTTTCCAACGTGTATTAGTGCCTGCACAGATTTGCCATGAAACTTTTTCTCAGCACTTTTACCAGCTTAGCCTGTCTGCACAAAATCTGGTACATTACCTATCTGCATATGATTTACCGTTTTCCTATAACTGGTTGCCAAAGTCTTGTAGCTGTGAACTGTTTGACATGAACTGACATAAATCATGAACACATGAAATTTCAACCAAATTTAGGCTGCACATATTAAATCTGTGCAATCATACAAATTTGATAGGCGGCACAACAACATAACAAACTGAAATTCCCACAACTCAGTGTTCATGAGCATGATTCAGTTTATTTCTTGGCACATAGCATCCTTGTACCGACACCCAAATATTCACAGACAGGATTTAGATATTTGCCAAATATCATGGGGGATGTTTTCTACCCAGTATCATCGTCTATCACTATGTGAATTTTAACGCACATGCAATCATGATCCAGATGCTGATTAAAAGATGTTTTCTTTCATCAAATCACAAGCTTAGAAGACTGTTCAGCCTTATTGAGTTACTGTATGTGCTGTATGTGCGTCACAAAAGGTGTGTGAGAAGCACGTATTTTAACATGTAAAAGTTGTTTTAAGTGAATGAGTGATGTATTGACGTTGCATTCAAATTAAGTAGGAACAATTTTTGTAAAGACTCAATGGTCCAAAGCAACAACTTGTTCTCAGGTAATAAAACTCTACTGAAGTTTTCTGTCCTGATTGGATTATATATTTCTTTCACTTTTTTTTTTTTTTTAATCTTTTGTCCTTATTTTCTTTTTCGGTGACACTGGACCAACCCACTGCTAAATGCTGGGGTCCCACAGTATTTACCTGAAAGCGGTACGTTAAAGCCAGAGGTGCGCTGTGGGTCTACAGGCTTTCCCCCATGATGTGGATGCATAAAGTCCAGATGAGAAACCACTGATTAAACAGCCTGCTCTGAAACCAAGACATGTGAGATTTGTGGAGACTTGATTTAAGACCTTGATTGAACGGTGACTGTACCGTAAAGTAAATGTGCAAACGATCAAATAGCACAGAAGAAATGTTTAAATCTCAGGACAAAATGTGAAGGATACATTTAGTAGATTTTTGTTAACAGCTGTTCTGCATTACTGGACTACCAACGTAAGATTTGTTGCTCTTACACAGAGACACGTGTTACTGTTCTGCCTTGAGCTTGCAGGGTACAGGGGTTTTCTGTTGTGCCATCAAGTTTGACTTCGTTTTTATTTTATCGTTTTTCTTCAGGCCAGCAGAGTCCACTCTCGCACCAAAAGTAAAACCTACGCACATGTTAGCAAGGCACTTTAATTCACAAGATCCTGACCTGTATCGTGTGCGTTTCTGTCTGCACAGTGTGCACAGCATTACGTTTTGCTCCCCTTTTCTGGCACTAAAAGTTACAAGAAACAACCTTCTCACTAGTTGGTGGAGGGTCAAAAATCGAGGAATCACTAGAACTAACAGTTTTTCTTACTTCACTTGCTGCTGCATTCAAAAAGCATCATTCTTGTCACTGAATTTTCCGTACTTACAAACGCACACATTGTATTCAGTTTTAGTCCAAACAGTGCTCACAACATTTGTTTGTTAATTTCTTTTTGTTGCCGTAAAATCTCACAAGCTGCGGAGGCCTGGGACATCATCAGCCCAACTGACGTACCTGGGAAATCAGCCCGCACACATGGCATGTATCTGCTGTTGTCTCCTTGTCACCTTGGGCGGCTCCTGACGAGGGTTTTAAAGTAAAACCCACAGCTCGAGAAACCTGCCACCTCTGCCTCCGTCCCTGTTTGGAGTAACGTTCCTCTTATACACACACACAGGGGCAGGCATTAACCGTTTGTCCGTTAGTTTCAAAGTTATGGCTAAAAAACGGATCAACATCTCAGTCTGGATATCCATTCATAATTTTGTCCTTTCTTTGAGATTGCGCCAAAGCGCAGGTGGTGTTCAGTGACGGCCAGGGTAGGATGTCCACAATGGCAGACACTACGTTGACAGGCTGACATACGGCCATATGTGGTCCAACATGTATCCCCAGCCACTCACACATGATCTGTAATCGTATATATGTCAGAGGCCTTGGACATGTCATTTATGTCTGTTTTAAGGCAACTCGGTGTCATCTGCCAGCCTCTGTAAGGGGAAATTGTCTCCTCTTATCTTTACTGCACTCTGCTATCACTTACGCATACGCGTGTATGTGGATGTGTGCATTAGCTTAAATCCCGGGATATCTTTCCCCCTGTGCTCGTTTTAGAGCCAGAGTGTAGTTTTATGACAACTGTCCCTGATTCATGACGCTAAACTCTGCGAGGGAATTAAGAAATGTGTCTCTCAAAACCCCGCAAACCGTGTTATTTAGAGGTTTTCTGCAACACGTTTACAATTACACAAATATTAGTCATGGGGGAGATAATGTGAGCTTCTGGGCAGCTTCCACAGCAGAAACCAGTAACCCATACATGGAAAACTATTAATGTGGTTTGTGGCTACACGCTGTCATCTGTCTTTTTTTTTTTTTTTCAACCAGCTTTTTCTCTCGACCTCCTTCTTGCTCTTTTTCACATGTACACACACACACACACACACACGCACGCACGCACGCACGCACGCACACATGAACACACAGGATTTTGTTTATGGGGGGGAAAGGCTGCTAGATTGGTCATAGGAATGTAGAAAGCACGGGGTGTTGTCTTATACTGCAAATTATACACTAGAGGTCAGACTAAGTGTGTAGACAGACACAGCTCGGTGATTTCAGTTTGGCACATGCCAGCCGGAAAAAGTACCGGCTTTGGAAACGTGTAAATTGATGGCGCAAGTAAATTATACCAGCTTAATTGAGTGGAGGGGGTTGAAAGTACATGTGAATCAGCGGACCTGCTGCTTGTTCACCTGTTTCTAAAACCTTATTCTTGGATTTGGTGAGTGGTTGTGGACTGTTTTCACCAATTTCCTGAATAATTGCCATATTGTAGATGAACATAAAACAGACATTAAAAAAACAGGGAGGGTGTGATCTAGCTCCAGAAAACAGTTCGCTGTGAGAGAAGCTAGATTTTGTCCTGTAAAAGAACGTTTGAGTTCTGAAATATGACTTTTCAGTTGTCACCCAAAGAATATTTCTCTACAGCAGTGATAGCAGTAGTAGATGCAGGATAAATACACGACGGGGGGGGGGGGCACCTCTCACACAACAAAGCATTCAGACCAATAACCTCTAACATCAAAAACCTCTGCTATTCTTCTAATGTTACACTATGTCCTCTGTCTCGCGTTTGTTTCTCTCTCTTCCTCCTTCTCTATCTGCCTGTTTTTTCCTCCGCTCCCTCTGTTCTACTCTCTTTCTCTGCTTTCGTCCCCTCCGTCTCTCTTTCAGACACGCATGGTTACATACTTTATAGCTTCTTCTCATTTTTCACCCTCTCTTTACTACTCTCTTTACACCCTTCCTCCCCCCTCTCTCCTCCCTCAGTCCCCCTTCAGGGACCCCATGCAGACGGAAGAAGCACAAGGCAGTAAACTCTCTGCATGGTGTCCTGAGCTGTAGAATTTCTGCCTCGCAATAGTATTTCATTCAGCTTGCCCGACTTCAACGAACTCACTAGGGCTTGGTAACATAATACAAACAGTTGCTTCCAGTGACAGATCGGTTCATTTCAGGCTTTAATTGCATTTAAATCACTAAATCACACTTTTGGTAGTAAATTTGTTGAGAGAGGGCAACTGGAAAGTGCAAACCTAAAAGGCTGATTAATTCACACAAAGTTCCTCACTATAATTATTATTATATAGCTTTGTTCTTCATATTCCTGTTTGCAGATCTCTGTGTGTGTGTGTGTGTGTGTGTGTGTGTTCAGTATAACATTTGCGTATCGAGCAAGCTTTTGTGCATGTTTTCATGTAACACAAACACATTTATGGACATTTTTATGGTCAGAGTCTTTGTAATCAGGACTACAATTTACAACATTGTTCTGTGGATTTGAATAACATTTGTCCCCTCTATCTACATGCCTTTGTATTAGTAACTCCTATGTGGGCAGTTTAAACGGTCAGTCTGCCCACTAATCTACAATAAAATCTATTCATTACTATTTAAGAAATGCTGCTGGCAAGAAGTCAGACAAACCAGCAGGGCTAGAAACAGAAACAGAGAGAGGTGGGCTCAAGCACAGGACTAAAAGTTAGTGAACTGTATTGTGAAAAGTTTGGTGAACTGTTTGGGCCTTCTGGTGTTCCTCGCTGTGTGCTTTAAAACCGCAGTTCTGGGAGAGAAAAAGGGGATCCTGGAATAGATTTAGAGGAAGAAACCCCCCCCCTCAGGGCTGCATAAACAGAGAGAAGAACAGATTATATGAAAAGGGATGGATGGGATTTGTTTATGTCCTGGCATGTGAGCGTGTTGGTCAAAGAAAGGAACGTCGGCGCAAGAGAGAAAGTGTCTGTGTTTCTGTGTGTTAAGTCTGTTCTCTGATGAATGATGGCTGAGCACAGTTGCCTTTATTACCAGGATGACCCACCTCCCTCCTTCCTTCCATTCTCTTTATCGTGCTCCCACCCCCTGGTACTCAGTGATATGAATACACACTGGAGAGTCCCTGGCATCGCACCGTCTGATGACGTTCTCAGGGAGTCTTTCCCTGGGCTGCTATCTTCGTCTGGTCTTCATCACCACCGGGGCTGTGACTCTTTATTAACACTTCTCCGTGCATGTGTGGTTGGTATGTCTGTTACTGCCCTCAGTTTGACAGAACCGTGAACGTGTCCCAGAAAAACTCATTCACACTGATACATGCTAAGATACGATATACTGAGTAATAAGACTTGATAAGATAACATTTATAAGGCAAACGGAACTAATCAACAAAAATATGTAAAATATCTGTTTACTCATAAATAAAATGAGTAAACAGACTCAGCGGTTGGAGGGACATCATTGCACATTGGAAATATTGATATTGCACAAGATTGGATTTGTCAGTTTTGGTATGAGTGGTCTACTGGGAGCATTGTTGATAGGAGCCGTACACATGTTGCAGTTTTCTTAATCTTAATCTTAGTTTTCCCAATTCACCTGCTGAGGCTCTCTGGATCTATGTCTTGTGTGAGCAACCGCACTCATCTACGGTGCAGTGCTTTTGACCTCACTTTGACGAGTCTCCTACACCAAGAATTAGTCAACCAGAACTCTAAATGTCCCATACAAAAGGCATATTAGAGGAATGATTTGGGTGCATATTTTTGTCATCCCTTACCGGGAAAGTAAGCCATGGGACAGTGTGGTTGGTTTGAGGCGGCCAAGCTGGTTGTAAACTAGTTTTTGCTCAAGCAGGTAATGAGCCGAACCATACAGCTTAAGGTGGTATTATGCTGCTCCAATTAGTACAAAAACAGCTGGTAAAACTCGCTTTACCCCCGCCATCAAACTGGTGAGACCACAACCTAGAAGACACGGGCAATATGGAGACAAGCTCATGCCTATGGGATTCCTATGGTTGTCTCAACTAAGAAACGAAACTGCCATTATTTCACAGCAACAGTTCTGAAATAAAAAAATGTTTTTAATGGATGATTTCAAAAGAAATCGATGACGGTTTTTTTTAATGCTTTTACAAAGTATACAAACCTTCACATTTATGTATGTACACGTGATCTTTTGGCTACATCGTGCCTGTCTGTCTACGAGGGTTGGCTGCTGTTGGTGGGATTCAGGAATGTCAATGGTGACAAAAAAAGCCGGGGGCTCTGGAGGGAGTGGGAAGGGTTTTAGGTCAAAGGATATCATCCGCACAAGATGAGGAGCGAGGTCAGAGACTTCAGGAGCCGTTCTCATGAGGCACGTTTATTCAATTTGCTGGATAACTTTGTCGAATGAAACCGCAGAAATTTTTGCTTCAAAAATAGTCCTCTGATTAAGAGATACCACACATATCCATGGCATACTGAAATTCTTCAAATAGCAATAACTTGAAGTAGTGAATTTATGGTCTTCTGCTCAAAGTACTTTCCAACTTCTGTTTTCAAAAGTTATATGTAAATCAAGTTTGCTTACTTGCTCGCTAGTGTTATTTACTTACCTCCACGGTTTTATTTTGAGACAGTATCGGTTCCTCTCAGGTCTTATCCAAAAAATAACATTTTAAGATAAAAAAAACAAAACAAACGAAACAACAATTTTTTTCATGTCAAGCTACAAAATATATACATGAAAACCAAATGAAACTGTAAAGTAAAGGTAAAAAAACACACCTCTTTTCCCGCTTTTCACAGGTGAATTAAACACAAACTGTCAAAGTATCTAGTAATTTAGTTAAATGCCATTTGAACTTAAAATAAATTTACTTTAAGCTGCATGTTCCTGTAGATATTTCTGTATGAATGTATTGTCTGCCATGCACTGTCCAAAATCACTCCCTAGGAACAATAATTGTGAAAACCTTGAAACTGAAAACAGCTATTTAGGGCAGTGTTTGTTTGTCTTTGTGTGTGTGTGTGTGTTTGCATTGACGGAACAAGGGTGGTAACCATAGAGCTGACCTCAGGAGAGGTGGGGGTGTTTGTTGATGAACAACATTCCAGTATGTGCCTTTGTGTGCGTGTGTGTGTGTGTGTGTGTGTGTGTGTGTGTGTGTGTGCAATAGCCCTGTTCATTACAGGTAATGATCATGCGCCTATTTAAAGACGGTGATTCTCTCTGACCAGCTGATAGCCGGAGCGTCTCTGCCCCTCATGCACTCATGTCCGAGTCCTTCGCACTCACGAGTGAACAGGCCAAGCTGAGCGACAACCGGCTTCCTCTCTAACATCTGCTGGGCTGCAGGCAAATTCCATTTGTTTCTCAGATCCATTCTGCAGGGGCCAGCGTGGCCACACTATTACTTGCAAGGGGATCCGATCAGACTTGCGTCAGGCGTCGTTAAACATTAGCATTGTAAATAACATACAAATGTACAGTTAGGTACATAAGTATCTGGACAGTGATAACAATCCCTATGTTTATAATTATGTTAGTTTGTCCAATTACTTTTGAGCTTCTGAAGATGAGGGACTATATGTAAAAATAGCTGTAATTTTTAAACGGTTAATGCGATATTTGGTTAAACCCACTTAGTTTAAAGCTGAAAGTCTCCACTTCAATCCCATTGTGCCACGCCAAATACTTATGGACCTAACTGTATACCTATGCCGGCTGTGTCTGCCTTGTTGTTTTCAAAGTAAAACCAAAACAACAGCATACAAGCTAGAGAGAGTGGGGAGGTTTTTTTTTCCATTGGATAGCGCATCCATCAATGCCCCAAAGATTTGATTGTATTTCATTCTGGCACCAGTGGAACACATTTTGTAAACACAGTTAGCCCAGTTTCCACTTTGTCCTAAAGTGACACCACTTTGCTCCGGCTTTTTTTTTGCGGTAGGATCACAGTTGATTGTAATGTGGCTCACTCTCTCTGAAACGTTAGAACACTAAAACCTCCGGTGCGACCCAGAGACTGCATTTGTTTGAATCAGCAGCCCTGTTAACCCTTCAGCTATGTGACCTGACAAACCTGCTCGACTTACTCTGCTCAGCATCAGCAGATTTTTAGGTGACACAAGTGCACGCATGCACGTTCTATAAAAAGACCGATGAATTACGAAAAACAAATCTTGGAGTTGGGAGCTGCATACAACGCTATATGTTGATGTAACAGGTAGTTTGAATACTTCCCCGATCGGCTGGTCATTTTGTTCAGTGAGTGAGTTCACTGATAATAACTAAGAGGGGGAGGATTGTAGAATGATAATTGCCTTCCCTCACAAAGTTTCTGAAATTTAATGCTAAAAAACTGTATAGCTTGTACAGAAATGTCCATCTAAAGGCCACAAATAACAAGAATTAAACGTTTCGAATACATCTCCTCTGAGTGTTGCAGTGTGACACTGTTTGTCCTCAGCAACTGATCTTTCCTGAGTAAACGTGTTGACATTGCTCTCTAAGCTGATCTACTCAGAACAATACGCGAGTAATTACTGGTTGGTAAACATGCATTCAACATTTGAGAAGGAAGGAAGAGACAACAAAGCAGGTCATATCAAAGAAAGATAGCGAACTGAATACTCCCGTACCAAAACTGTCAAACTCATTACGGCTCAACCGGTGTGAATATAGTACAGTTTAACAAGATTAAAAGATATTTACCAACTGTATCTCAGGCAATGGCTCTCGGATGCGATCACATCTCAGCAGCTTTTGAGCAAGTATGTGATAGAGTGCGTTGTGCAAAATCTGCGTGTGACCGCAAAACCCAAACTGTAATCTGTAAAAACTGTAAAAACCGTAAATAGACAGAGACATTTAGAATATGTGGCATCTGACTCTGTGTGGTAGTGATATAAACTGACTGTCATTCTTAGACTGAAGCCTCCTCAAACACACATTCTAGAGCAGACATGAAAAAAACCCCCACAATTGCTCACACACACACACACACACACACACACACACACACAAAATTGACTTCTTTCCCTAGCCTCACACACAGAGCAATGTGAGTGTGGCTGGGTTACATACACAGGACCCTACGTGGTTATGCTAAAGCAGAGAGAAATTGTCTTTTTTCAAGGATTAGTTGCCTTTCCGTGATTATTGGTAGAAACATTCATGGTCCCAGGCGGATGAATCCAAATGAATTAGTTCATCCCCTGAGTTTTCATCAAGTGACGAAAACCAGACCGATATTTTCACTCGTACAGTACTTGATATTTTTTGTTTTTTTGTTGTTCTCTCTGGAAAAAAAAAATTGAACAGTAGCACGGTTGCTTTACATTATGTTCTGTATGTTACAAACCAAAAAAAAAAAGGGAAGAAGGATCACACATTTTGGTGTGTGTGCTGCGTTGCCATGTCTTCCAGTGGAAAAACAGGTCACGATTTCCCCCTTTTCCCAACACTTTAATTCAACATACCTCAAAAGCGAATGACCGAGTGTCTATTGACTTAACTCACACATTCCCCTCATCACACAACGCGTGTGAAGTACTGAGACCTTGTTTATGGAAGGTCAATGTTTCCTTTCGCCCGATCATATGTTTCTTCTTTGCTTGTAACTGTGCATGAGTTCGACTCTACCCAAGGAGTTGGGAGACAACGGGTGCTCACAACTGATGCAGTGCAGGGGGGGTTGGGGGGGCGTAGGCAAACGCACAACGTAACTTTCTGTTTATTCTCTAGATTCGACATACACAATGAAAAACTATTCTCTGGCTCCATGGTTCTAATGGATTCAAAAAAGAAAAAGTTTACAGAGGCACACACTGTTTCCCCACGCCAGAGTGGCTGTCTGTGTGTGTGCATTTTTCCTCCCGTTAGTTTCCTCTCAGGAATCATCTGAAATTCTAATCGAACGGTGGCGTGATTAATGTTGTGTGTGTCGCAAAACGGACTCGGAGGAAACGTTCAAAGAAAGGGGGAAAAAAAAAGGGGGGGCTAAGAAGAAAAGGTAGAAAAACGGGGAGCATGTGGCGTTGTTGCCATGTGCAGTCCAAACGTATTTCTAACCGATCCGGGAAAGGGGGTGTGGCACTCTGTAAAACCACGGATCTCTCTCTCTCTGTGTCGCTCTCTCTCTCTCTCTCTTTCTCTCTGTCTCTCTCTCTCTCTCTGTGTCTCTCTCTCTCTCTCTCTCTCTGTCCCTCTCTGTCTCTCTCTCTCTGCTGTGGTGGACTGGTTACATAACATAGCCAGTAGATAGCCCAACTCGGATACAATCATCTCACTGAGCTGTCGTGCACGTGCATGTGTTAAGTCGAGGGGTGTGTGTATCTCTCTCTCTCTCTCTCTCTCTCTCTCTGTGTGCGTGTGTGTGTGTGTGTGCGCGTGTCTCTCCACGCCCCCCCCTCCCATCTTTCATCCCAGTCCTCTCATAGGTCACTTGCAAAGGTAACGGGAAGACCGGGGGCTTTATAAAGATCCACTTTGTTCGCTCGGCCTCGCTGCTCGTTTTTCTTTCGTCGTTCGTTGACCGCGTCCACCGGCAAACACACCAAAAAAAAAAAATGCCCAGCAAGAGGAAGAAGAACAAGCGTCGCATGAGGAGGGTGGTAAGTGGTGGCGGGCGCACTAGAAGTCTTCTCATCACGACCACATCCAAAAGCCTTTTGGACTAAATTTGTCGGGACCCTCCTGTCTTGGACTATGTGGAGGAAAGTGACCTTTTTTGACCGCTCGCGATGATGGTGCTTTTTACTCAGTGCGTCTGTTGATGGTTTCTCTCGTAAGAAAAAACAAAACAAAACAAAACAAAACAAAAAAAAAACCATAAACAGACGCAAACCCATCGTGATTGCTGATGCGTGGAATACAGATTGATGCAAAATACAGCTTTTGCGCCCATGATCAAATCGAGCGTCTAAACAAGAACTTAAATCCAAATATCAAGAGAAAGGTGACAAAAAAAAAAAACAACTTTTTTTTTTGTCTTTTTTTTTTCTGACACATCATTTTGTGTTAAATCTGTTCATGTCAATCGTGACTTACTCGACCGCAGGCGTTCACACTCACTGTGTTGTTGCTTGGTTTTTTTTTTTCCTCTCTCTCTCGTGACGCACTCCGCTACGAGGAGCGCTCCGGGCTCCGGGCTTAAAATCTCGCGAAGGCAGAAGGTCGTACCAAAAAAAAAAAAAATGCAATCTAAAGAGATTACACCGAAATGATAAAGTCGGTTACCGATGCAGGACGCTCCTGGCCCCGCTTTTAGGTGCAGGAGACAGGGAAGATTGTTCACCTGCGGGGCTCAGCCCCCGTGGGCCGTGTAAAAAAAAAAAAAGGTAAAATTCAGGGATGGAGCTTTTAGGTTTATATTTTCTGCGGTTCATCGGGAAAAGGGCCACATTCAAAACAAGCGATAAGAAGCACGTTTTCTGGTCGCGAACAAAGCAGGAAAATACGCATCCACTTTACAGTGCACGCTGCCCGGACCTGAGAAGGGGCTACTTAGCTCGGTGTGCCGTCGCAGCAGCGCCGGTGACATGACAATTGGCATATGTGACTCCTGACCCCCCCCTTCCCCCACTCCTCTTAGGTAACTGGGAGAAATTTTACTTCTGAACATCCAGTGCCCAAAAGGGAAGGAGTGGGTGTGGCAGGGAGGGGAGGGGGTGTAGGACTGTCGAGAAAGTAACACAGAGGCTCCAGTTTCTCAGAGGGCAAAGGTTACTCCAGCCGAAAACACTGTTCTCCGTCATTTCCAGTCATAATAATTAATCGTTTCAAACCACGCTCTCTTTTCTAATTTCAACCTAAAAATAACCACTTGCTTCACCACCAAAGGCTCACTCGAAGCCCAGTCCTCCTGCTCTGGTAAGACTTCTCAGTATGGAGTTTGTGGCATTCTTCCCCAACCCCCGCCCTTCCTTAAGCCTCTGGCTGGCCGGCTGGCTGGCTGGCCGGTCCGCGACTCGCAACACCATACAGCTGTATTTGGTAGTGTGTTGACTGTAGGAATGTGTCTTGCCTTCGTTTTCCCAGATTGGAGTCTGCACAGTCTCTCCGATTCTCCCAGTGTCTGCTTTTGACACTCGGATAAGAATGGGCCCTGAGATCACTTACAGTGTGGTGTTATCACACCTCGGCGATAGCAGAGTAGAGGAAGGGAAGGAACTGCTGGTCACTTGAAGGCGTCAAGCTGAATGCTCCTCTTTGGCCACACGTGCCTTTATGTTCAAGGCCCCCCAATTTGATAAAAGAGTGTTTCTCTCTAGCGATGGCTGGGAATCCTTAATACGGCCCAAGGAACACAGTCAACAACAACTTTGATTAATTGATATTTATATATTACTCTGTGGTTGTGAGGCTCTGATTTCTAGACAGCGAGTTATTTGCGGGCAAAGATCAGGGAGGGTTTGTTTTGACGGTGGCTAGCTGGACAGGCATTGACATATGCACCTACACACACATGCTTCGTTGGCTTACAGCATTGGTCTAACACTGTGAATGCCTAACTGGCTGTCGGCCTAACAAAAGCATTTTCGGGGAGTGATTGTAACCTGATTATAACCTGATTATGATGTGATTAGGCCCACTGTCTGGCCCGCGGGGCACCCATCAGTGCTGCTGACTCGCACGGTTTCCCTTCCCGCTTCACCAGACCTGTCAGGAACACTCTGATTCAACTAATTAGCTCCCATTATCTAACTAGCTTTGCTGGGCCCACTCCCAGTAACTCAGCCCCTCCCTCCAGTGGCCTGTGCTCCTAAAACCTCCATTAAAACCCGAGGGGGTTTTGTCCGGAGCTGAAAAACATGTCGGACCTGGCTGGGATGGCATGCCTGGTATTCTGGTACAGAAATGTACTAGAATGAAGCACAGGCTGACAACAACATCAGTATCTGAACACGCTGAGCACCTCAGTAGCATTCAGACCCCTAAAACCAGTATTTGCCTCTTTTTCTTTGTATTTCACCTTCATCTTTTAGCAGTTTGCTTTACCCACAAAGCCAAATTTTGAAGCCACTGTACATTAAGTAGCATATATATTTACTTACGCCACAGTAAGTAACCAAGAGGATTCATGTGGAAATATCAAGTTTCACGCTCTTTTCAGCTTTCAAACTTTGAAAGGCTCGGTTGTTTGAAAAAAATAAATAAATTCATGTTACCCTAAACTAATTAACTTAATTTCAATTTGATTATACGTTGTATTTTGTACCAGTTAACAAGTAAAATACCATTGTAATGACATGACAACAACCATTAACCCAAATGTTTTTGTGTCTGTCCCCCTTTGCAGCAGGCGCAGAGGAGAGCCCTTGAAGAGCAGCATGCGGCCAACCCGCCAGTCAAAGCAAGCCCTGGGATTGCAGTAAGTGCGCCCCCCGGCACAACCCCAAAGAAAGCGGCTAAAACTCCAGCACGAGCTCCAGAAAAGGTCCAAGAGACCGTTCCCATTGCTGTCCCCATTGCGGAGACGCCCAGAATAGAACCGAAACTAATTGTGAAAGAACCTGTCGTAGAGCCCGTCCCAGACAAAGTAGAAGCACCAGAGCCTGAGGCCGTGGTGCTGGAACAGACTCCAGCAGAAGTTGAGGTTGAAGTCCCAGCACCGGTCCCCGAAGAAGCACCAGTCGTCGAGACTCCACCAGCTGTAGAAGCACCAGAGCCTGAGGCTGTGGTGCTGGAACAGACTCCAGCAGAAGTTGAGGTTGAAGTCCCAGCACCGGTCACCGAAGAAGCACCAGTCGTCGAGACTCCACCAGCGGTAGAAGCACCAGAGCCTGAGGCCGTGGTGCTGGAACAGACTCCAGCAGAAGTTGAGGTTGAAGTCCCAGCACCGGTCACCGAAGAAGCACCAGTCGTCGAGACTCCACCAGTGGTGCCCACTGTAGTTGAAGCTGCTGTAGTACAGGAGGCTGAGCTTATCATTCCCGAAATAGAACCAGTAACTGAGGTAAGAAAGCTTTTTTTTTACACAGGTGTGCACGTTAGAGATAGTTGGACTGAGGAATTAAAAAAGGTTTGGTTTTCCATCATCAGTACAAAATTCAGATAGAGATTCAGTCTTCTTCAGACTTCACCAAACAAGTGAAGCCTTATTACAAAACTTCCCAGTAACATTTTTTTCTTTGGTGTCATCATTAGTTTTAGAAATTACCCACTGTTTATGACATCCGACCAAATTGGTTCCTTTTTGGTACAATGAGTTGTTTAGGGTTCAGCAGGTACCTTCATTTAAAGTTGACAGATGCAGTTGACATTTTACATGCTCGTTATTCAAGTGTTGGAGAAATGAGCATCATTAGGTTCCATTTTACATATGGTTTGCTGGAAAAAGAAACTTTCTATGGGCTGTTTCTGGAAATTTCGTCAGTGTGAGTTTTGGTTTTATGAAGTGTTTGGTGTTTTTTTTTTTTTTGGTTGCTATTTGGTCAAATGGTATGTGCTGTCGCTCGGTCCTTATTGGAGATGGGAGGTAAAATTGCCAGTGGGGGGTGGGGAAGGTGCCGAGCGAACAGCATGTTCCATTTAGCAAAGAGGTGGAAAGTAGGAGAGAGACTGTAGACTACATCAGTTGGAGACTGGGCAGAGCTTTTTCAGCAGTCATTATACATTATCACTGCCTGCATCAATTAGCACGTGTCTTTCTTTTAGATTTTCTTTCCTTTTTCTAATACAAGCGGTCAAGGAAGTCGTTTTGAGTTTTAAAGTCAGTTAAGTTGAGAAGAAAAGGATGAAAAAGCTTGCTGTCTGTCCTCTGTTGTATTTAAGGAAATGCATGGCCTTTGGCAATTGGTTTTGCACGAGCTCTGTATCTATACTGAGTGCTGACTGTACACAGAGATTCATACAAAAAAAGTATATCACTGAAAGATGTTTCCCAAGATTATTTTTTACCCCCCGAAAGCAATACATTTTCAATAGCAAGTTGAAAAACAATGGACATATAGTCTTCGTCATCAGCCATCATGCACATAACTTGGGAACAGAATGTTCTGTTTCAGCCAGCCATGCACATACATGTACATCCATGTGCCTGAATTCAGTGCACATACACACTTTCAAATGCACACACACACACGCACACACACACCAAATTCTTTTGTCTTTGCTCCCAATAACTGAACCATAACCACATATAGGGCACATGGATGTGCACGATGCTGCCCAGGGCCCAGAGTAAGCGGAGACAGGAGATGTTATCAATGGCGTGGCCATTTCCTATCCCTTCACTCGGTGCCACACTGTTCTCCAATAATACTTGGGCCGTCCCGTTTGGCTCACATGGATGTCATTGAGTTGGAGGTTTGGATTGTAACCTCTAACCCCTTAGTGTTATGCTCTAACCACTGATCTATACAGGACCAGTAAAGATGTTTCTATAGGAGATGGACTGCCCATCATGGTGTTGTTAAGCTGTGGCAGTATCCACCCCCTCCACCCCTCCATCTCTTCCTCCCGCCCCTACGACACACTACCCATTTCTCCCCTTCATCCCTTCCTGCCTTGCTTTTTGCCTGCTCTTTCGCTGCTTGCAGATGTGCCAGATTCAGCGGAGACGCATAGAAACACTCGCAGACTCTTTTGCAAAACTGAAAATTAGTCAGCGCAGACTGCAATTGCAAACACATACAGTTGTAGTATTTGTTTGTACTTGCTTTGTGTTATGAACTTTTTCTCAAATTTTGGCTTTGTGAATCTTTGTGATCCTTGAGCTTTGGTAAACTTGCACTTGCGGCCACAGGTCTGAGTGTTCACTCTGTGACACCACGTGTCAAGCTAGAGCTGTGACACTCACAGATGATCAGAGTAGGCATAAATGGGGGTAGTATTTAGCTGGCTTTTGGGTCAAAAAGAGGTGGCCCCACCACTTCTGGATGTCGCCACGGAGAGTCAGGTGAGTATAAACCCACCACCCAAATTTACAGACCTGCTGAATGTGTTTCATTTTTCTGTGGCCTAAAGCGACAGTGGGTGCGGCCCCTGCTGTGGCTGAACATTTTGTACCAGCTTGCTCCCTCTGTGCTCCTGAAGCCCTCCACTCCTCCCCCCTTCTGTCCCTCACAGTTTTCCCTTGTAAATTTTCTCTACCTCATCAACCTTCCTTCCCTCCCACCACTTGTTTCCTCTCTTGTCTCTCCTTTCTCCCTCCTTCAACCTCCTCTGCCCTCCTTCTTTCACTTTTCTCCTCTCCCCTCTTCTCCCCCATCCCTTCTTCCATCCTCCCCCTCCTCCTGTGGGCCCTTATTAGCTTGTCTGATCAGCACGTGCATGCGTTCACCCATGTGTTCTCCTTTTATTGCTGGTTCCTTGCCGGTAGTACCGGTAGGAGACAGGACTGGGGAAGGTGGGATATTGTGTTGTTGGGACATTGGGGGATACATCTGCCTGTGGAAGTGTGTGTCTTGGTATGTGTGTAGTTCAGCCTTTGGTATTTATGTGCTGAAGAGGAGCTTACAGACAGCTGTCACAACCTTTCTAAAGTCTGTGACAAATTTCTAGTGAAGGGATGACTCGGGGTACATTTGCTCTCGGTTTGCTCCCAATGAAAATGTGAATTACAGCAGGCTAGCAAATGAGGGGTAAGCATATTTTCTCTTATCACGTTTAACATCAGCCAGAGAGAAAAAAGTGGGGGACAGCGATGTGTGAAGTGATATTTATTTTGGACTTTGGACCTTGGAAAAATGATCACCCTGTGGCAAAATATGCGAGGATCCCCAACCCTCCTCTCCCCAGTGTCCAGCCTACCTCCACACACACGTACACACACACACACACATATTCAACCCTCCCCACATTTCCTGGCAACTTTTATGGGTTTGTTTTGTTAGACACTTCAGAGCTTTGTTAGCTCAACCATTTAGTTTTGCACAGAGAGCAGTCAAAATGTGCCTTCTTCTGTTTTAATTTTTGCTTTGACAATGATTTCAAAAGCTGTTTTTTGTAGTTATCTACAAGATTATTCTTTACAAGATTGACAAAAATGTCAATTATCTTATTTGGTTGTCAGAGATCCTGAAAAAATCCAAAATGAGAATCTAAATATTGTGTGCATAAAGTTGGACGGAACATAGAGTCGTGTGCATTTATGTACACTATGTCGTTGTGTTTGTGTCAAAATGGTCTGTGTAAAATGTAGCTGTTCCTACATCAGCTTTGGTTTATGCTGAATTTGTCTTTTAATAGGACTTGTGGGGCAGGATCTGTGTGCAGATCAGTTTGGTACAGAGTGTTCTGGTACTGGGACAGGCTGGATGGGGTGTGAATACTGTATGGAGCCACACGTGTGTGTGTGTGTGTGTGTGTGTTTTACCATCAAGCAAAGGAAGGCCTATAGTCCACCTCCCTCCTTCCTTCTCTCCTCCTTTCCCTCCCATACACCATCCCTCCAAGGCTGTGGCTGGGGTATATTTTTACCATTCTCAAGTATTAGTGCACGATTGCCTACTTGACTTTTGTTCAGAAGTTGTTAAAATCCTGCCGGACTGGATTCCTCACGCTTCAGTAGCACAAGAGGCGGAGATGGTCAAGTAACTCGAGTGTCACCAGGGGGCATTTGAACTGTCTTCTGTGATAGTTTTCACTCTGTTCTAACTACTGTCGATAGATGAAATTAGACGATTTTGGCTAATGGATGACTGGCCTGTTCCTGACTAGCGGTAGCAGCCTGCATGCACTGGGCTTGTCCTACATTGAAGTAGAGCTGGTACATAACAGGCTAAATAATTTACTGTCGGACTATGAAGATTTACAATATTTATGTGCTGCTCGCTGTGATTGCCACTACGGCTCAACACGCTTGGCTGCCCAGTGCGTGCTGCCAGTGGCCATCTAGGCTGCCGCCAACTGTTCCAGCAAATTGATGGCAAGGCTGAGAAGTAGAAAAATATGAGAGGTTTCTATCATTATCTGGGCTTCTTTGGGCATCTGTGGATGGGAAATACATATCTCTGTCAGTAATACTAATAACATTATAACTGACAAGAAGACAAGGTCTTAGAGCAGTGTCAGCTACAGAACATTGCTTCATCTACGGATAAATATGTAATGTCTTGCTCATGGACACTTGAGCAGGTCACACACTTGAACTTCTCTGTCTATTGCAGACTTGCGCCATTATGAATGCTGCAGAGATAATAAAAGATGGAATTAAAGATGTGGGAGTTTTAAAAATTGTGTGGGTTTTGTGGAGTAAGGACGTTAATGGCGAAGACAGTTTTAATGAGATGAAAAAGTTTTCTGAACCTGAGGCGGATTTTGCAAAGGGGGCGAGAAGGTGGCCTAGAATCTTCCCATTATACAACTGGTTGTAACATTCCTGTAGGATGTAGAGGGTTCCTCCCCTTTGCCCCAGGTACAGCTATGGTCCCACACAAAGCACACTCTTAAGAAGATGGTGTGCATTTGCTGTTTTATGTGGACTGCCAGGTCAAATTTACAATCCGAAAACATCCTCATTTTGGCTCGTCTTGAACACAGTAAACCTGCTAAGACCCTCACTGAGTTTTCTCTGTTAAATGCCTCGTGGCCACCGCTGCTACGGTTTGGCTGACAAACTGTTGCGTGGAAGACCATTTTGCTCTGGGCACATTTTTAGGACAGCTATTTGTGTGCCCCTCCCAAAGCTCGACCTTTAAAAAAAAAAACAGAAAATGGCAGCAGCATAACATTAGGCAAATATTTTTAATTGCCTTCAAAATGGCTGTTAATGTATCCCAGAGTGCCTTTTAATGAGATGTACTTTCTTGCCAACTACAGTCTGTTTTATTAGATTGACTGCATGTACAGTATATGTTCATGATTGTTCTGCTGACTCATGAATAAACGCTCTCCTTCTTTCCTTCATAGGTCACACCCCCAGCTGAGGCGCCAGTGGCAGCTCCTGCTGATACTGAAGTAAAACAAACCTGAATTTTACACAAACATGTGTACACACACACACACACACACACACACACACATTTTTGTGGTATAAGCCAGGGGCAGATAACACAGGTGCAAATGCGTATGAGTGAAGCATAACTCAACATGACACTTTTCAAGCGAGAACTGCTTTGATTTTTGAGCAGCATACTAAAGAGACACCTTTAAATGCCTTTAAGGAGGTTCTATGTAGAGCAGAACAACACATTTGAAGCCAAGAGGAAGCGGTAGTAAGCAAAGCAAAGAGCTCTCATTAATTAGTGGCCATGCAGATTTGCCCTTTTAAAAAAGAATAGTAGAATGTATTCAATGAGTACAAAAGTCTAAACTCTTATGGTAACAAATGTCAGTGTTTGTGGCGGTGTTGCTCATATGTCACACCAAAACAGTTGTGGAAGTGACAGCTTTCGTTAAAAAAAAGAGTAACTCACGAGTTTCCACTCGTGTTTTCTAAGTTTACGGCAGCAGCAACTAGACAAGAGACAAGCCTTTCACTGGAAAACATTTGTGTGCCTTTAGCTTCACACCTGATAAATAACAACCACACTTTGCCTCAGGTCTTTCTCTCTTAAATAACACAGCTCTCAGATCACAATCTGGCTCTCCTACCCCACGTTTTCATGAAAAAAAAAAAAAAAAAGAAACATGTTTTTTGGGAGTTTTACTGATCTTGGCAGTTCAGTTGAAATAAAGAGCCATTGTTTGTATATTATGATATTAATCTTTCTAGTGATCAATTTGCCCATCCAGCCATTCTGTCATAAATAAAGGGTTTGCTAAACTGTATTTATTCATTTGTTGTTCTCCAGGTTCGGTCGGTTGAGGCTGCAGTCATAACGCCAGAGACTGAAGAGGTAACACTTTATGACTGAATGGTTTGACATTAGATTGAAGTTAATACTCAGTAGTTTTAGTCATGAATGTTAAATCGCTGTAAATTTGTTCCCACTGTATGTTTGTCCAGGGAGAAAAGCTTAGTTACATATTTGTCCTTTAGTTGCATGTTGCATGGCTCCTTAACATCTGCTGTGTTGGTTCTGCATGAGCAGACTCATGATGTCTGCGAGCCAGAGACTGAGTCGGAGCCCGAGGCCTCGGCAGAGGAAGACACAGTCACTGAGGTGGAGGTGGAAGTGGCCGTCGCAGAGGACGCCGCCACACCGGAGCCCGTAACTGAAGCCACTGAAGAACCGGTGGTAGAAGCGCATAGCGGTGGCCAAGTTTCCGCGGAGGCAGAACCCGCTGCGTCTGAGGCGGTTACAGAAACAGTCGTGGAATCGGTGGAGGAGGATATCACGGAGATACCTGAGCCTGAGCAGGTGACTGAAGCGGTCGTCGGTCCTGCGGCTCCAGCTGAGGAGGAAGAGGTTGAAGCCGAAGTAGAAGTGTTAGCTGAAGAAGGCGCACCGGAAGTCCCTGCTGAGCCCGTTACAATCGCAGAGGTGCCACATTGATACAAACACTTCACTCTTCCCTCTTTTTTTGTGTTTTTCTGTCTTTCCAAGAATGCAAAGTGGTACAATGCAGTTTTTGACTTTGATGAGTTTTTTTTTTAACATATTTTTTTCTGCATGATCATTTGTGGCTCGTGTGTAGCATGTGGCTTAAATGTTACATCAGTAGGTTATCAAGCAGGTGGTCAAAAGCTGAACTTTCTGTTGTGCTTTTATGGCATGTTCTGTCAATTGCATAATTTATTTCAACATTTTATTCAACAACAAACACCAAAGACACACTGTGACCTTCTATTTTTTTGCTTACATCAGGACGCTCCTGCCGAATCTGCGGAAGTCCCAGTGGTAAGTATTTTTTCTTTTCTCCCCACTAAGAAATACATCATGCAGTTAATAATACATTTAATACATTATGCTTATTACCTTCCTTGTAACTGTTACTTAACTGCGTGTGATGTGCAAAATGATGTCATGAGTACAAGTAACTGTTGTCTCACCAGGTGCCAGATGCCGTCCCTGAGGCTCCGGTAGAAGAGGCTGAAACTCCCGTAACTGAAGGCGAAGAGGTAAAACCTAGGGTTTTTAATTAATTTCATCCCTAATGTTATGTGAAAACTGTGCTCTGGTAGTCGCATAGATCATCCCCAAATCAGAAGTTTATGGGTTATGCTGTTATGTTTTTACTGATTTACATACTTTCTGTGCTTTGTGCTTAATGTGTGGAACATTTTTCCTCTCTTGTTCCCTCCAGGCTCCTGCCACCCAGGACGTTGCTGACACGCTGGTTGATGACTTTGTCGTCACGGAATCCGTCTCAGCAGTGGAGGGTGCCATTGCTGAGTCTGTTGCTGTCCAGCAGGTGAGAACCACATGGGCAGGAATTTATCGCTGGAGATTATAACTGTTATGTTACACCTAGTAAGCAAGATCTGTTTAAGTCGCAAAAAGCCGACATTTCATTGGCATCCTGCGTCTGTAATTCAGACTATTTCCCCCTGAACCAGTAGCAGACCTGAGCTGTAAATGAATTGCCTAAGGCCTGTGTCTACCAGGTGGCAGGATGTAACAAACAAATGCAATGCAGCCTGATGCATTCTTAGTGTCACGGTAAAAGTAATCCACTGTCAAATCAATGTAATTCTTTCGTTGTGACAAAAGGGTTCAGTTGTATGGTCTGAAATGATCCTGTGGCATTTAAACTGGATGATCAAGAGGACTGCACCGTACCTCAAGCCGTATGCATTTCAAATGGTCCATTTGTATCATCGGTCTTTTCTAACCTATTCCTCTCCCTGCTGCATTTAGGATATCGTGGGCACCCTCAACGCCCAAACAGAATGTGTGGATGTGACCCCTGCTGAGCCTGAGCCTGAGCCTGAGCCTGAGCTTAAGCCTGAGCCTGAGCCTGAGCCTGAGCCTGAGCCTGAGCCTGAGCCTGAGCCTGAGCCTGAGCCTGAGCCTGAGCCTGAGCCTGAGCCTGAGCCTGAGCCTGAGCCTGAGCCTGAGCCTGAGCCTGAGCCTGAGCTTAAGCCTGAGCCTGAGGCTGAACCTGAGCCTGAACCTGAACCTGAGCCTGAACCTGAACCTGAGCCTGAGGCTGAGCCTGAGGCTGAACATGAGGCTGAACATGAGGCTGAACCTGAGGCTGAGCCTGAGGCTGAGCCTAAGGCTGAGCCTAAGGCTGAGCCTGAGCTTGAGCCTGAGCCTGAGCTTGTGCCTGAGCTCATTCCTGAGCTTGTGCCCGAGCCTGCTACTGCCCCTGCAGTGGAAATGGTTGTTGTAAGTTACTGTTTTGGCGACTGGCTAATTGGCAGCCATATACTCTAGCTTTGTATGGAATATAGCCTATAGTACATGTCTTTTTAAACACATACGTGGACTCTCTGTCTCCTAACCACCTCTCTCCCCTCCTTTCCTTTCCAGGATGCTACTGCTGAGCAGACATGTCTAGATGTGCTGTCAGAAGAACCTAAGTCAGAAATCTGTGACATGCCATGTCAGATGCAGCTCACTGTGGAGTCTGTACAGCTCAACTCAGTGGTAAAGGACTTCAGTGTTTCCAGAGCGGCTTGTTTTTGTGCTGGTTATTTACACTTGACAAGTGCTGAGTGGAGTTTTTTTTTTGTTTTTTTTTTTTGGATTAAATATGGATTTAGTCATGCTCAAAATACGTTCGAGTGCCAACTTAATTCACTTGTTTTCGGTTAATACTCGTGATCTTACAGTGTTCTAACCTGATCTAATGTCTTTTGTTGTTCAGGACATGCCAGTTGAGACAGCGTTGAATGGACACATCGTTCCAGAGGTCTCCATTGAGGGCTAGATCCCCACCACTCAGTTTGGAAGACCTTTTTTGTCTTTGTAAGTTCCTTTAATATTGAATCAGTCCTTTAGGACATAGATTATCATTCTGTGGCCGTTTTACTCTCTGACCTTATTGTTAAACTTTAAATGACTCAGTTCAGACTACTTCCAGCAGCCACTAACCAGGACCCTGTCTTCTTCTTTGTATATTTCAGATTCCCCTTTGGTCACTTGAAGGACTCAAAGCTTTAATGGGAGTCAACCAGCTGACCGTTTTTTTTTATTTTTTTGCTTTTTTTTTTTTTTTTTTAATATAGGGCTTACGACAGAACCGCCAGGAAATCGAGGGAACATCCACACTTTGAAGTGCCTTTCCTGCCTTGGTTCCTGTCAAAACACCAAACCAGATGTTAACATGCCAAAACTGCTGCATTCAAGGCAGCAGAACAGACTGTTGTCATAAGTTCTCAGAAATAGAAACAAACATATTGTGGCTCCTTTTAATCTGTATTTCTTCCAGGAGGCATGTACAGTGATTTTACATTAGCAGTAGAAGCAGAAGTTGTTGAGAGATGGAGATTCCTAAAACAAGATAAATGGCAGTGCCTGGCATTTCGTACGTGTTCCCATCTCTCCAGAACATCTGCTTCAGCACTGCATACACTCAGTGCATGTGAATACTGTAGCATCGGTGAAAGTGGCTATAGTTTGTACTTGGGCCTATGTTCATACTTACGGGTGGGAGGGGCAACTTTTTCTGTTGTTTTTCCAATCCCCTTCTCAAAATCACAGATTTTGCTCGACAGGCTCTCTTTACTAAGAGTCGGAGCTTCAAACTTCACCCTAGCCTCTTTTTCTGCCTCCTTCTCCTTCCTCCAATTCTCCTCTCTGCCTCCACTAAGTCCCAATGCTTACATTTGTCTGATGCTAAAACAGATCCCAAGAGTAGAGTTTTAGGATTTATTGCTCCAGTGGCCTATGGAGAATGGTGGATATGAAGGGGGACGAACTCAGAGGCCAATTTTGCGTCTTTTTTTCCCTCACTTTCTCCTTTTTTAATTCATTTTTGTATAGACCATATGATGCGCTACAGTTTTTATGTTCAAAGTCTGCGCTCTGGAGGGGAGAAGTGACATGATGTGATCTGGTGATGAGGATCACCAGTTGGCTGTTTGATGGTTTGACTTCAATCAAACTTTGAAATAAAGCTGTAACTCATCGTGATGCTGGAGTACGTGTTTCACTTTGGAATCCAGAGATAGGATCAAACTAAAAATCAGAAATGCATCAGTCTTGGAGTGGGGCAATTGAGAAATTTAAAAATGTAAAATATATGCAGTATTTTGGCTTAATTTTCAGTTCTGTTGTGCCAATAAGAAAATCTTTGGTAGCTTTCAAAGATCCATCCTCGGTAAAAGATCCTGTTTCTCTAATTTATCTAAGGTTGTCAATGTGAAGCCACTGTAAATCTATTATTTTGACATTGTGGCTAATCTTAAAAAATATTGATGGTATAACAGTATAAGTGCAGCCCCGTTTTCTGGCCCATGGGAAATGATTAGTAAAAGTAATGTTTGATAATTAATTGTAATTGAAGGGGGCAAAGAATAATCTGGTTAAATCTTTAGAGATTGCATCTGGGGGAAAATGTAGATGGGATAAGAACAAGCAGTAAAGACGTGTGGAGAACATACACTTTACAATAACTTACGTCAACCCAGAAGCTTGTCTGTCAGGTGTGACAATTGTTAAAGGTATACTTCTATTTTGAAATTTCTACTTGAAATGGACAAGGGCACATCATTAGGCTTGCTATTCCATAACCTGTAACTCATTGCCCTACAGAAAACTTCATAGTATCTTTTTTTAAACCACAGATAATACTATTCAGTTAGCATCCACTTGGCTCGGCTCTCTGTTTTAAAAATGATCCATACTTGATAAGTTGTTAATCATTCAAATAATGAATACTTACTGGTCACAAACAAAATTCTACATGAAGATGATTAAAGCTAGAACTGGAATGAGATACATACAGATCATATTCTTATGATGAGCTTCATAATAAAGACAAGGAAAAACCAAATTATTTGCCTCAGACCAGAAGATTTTTAATTATTTGTTTTTGCATTGAAATCTACATTCATATATTAGTATGATGTAATTTGGTTCAGTAAACACTGCCAATATTATTATAATATTATTTATTTTTTTCTTAATTAGGTTTACTGGCCCCTTGAGTTGGAATTTTAACAAAACGTCCAAATGCAAAACAGAAGCAACAATTTCAGTTCTGCCATAAGAGAAAAAAGAGACAAAAAAGTAAAATTAAAAAAAAAAAAAAGACAGGAGAAACAAATGATAAACACATAGCGCATAACAACAGAGAGGATATATATTTGTAAAAGCACATTCGTATTAATAATAGATGCTTTGGAATGAAAACAGCAACAAAGAGGCTCACTGTGATCAACAACTGTCCCACTTGCAGTCAGCACATTCCACTTATATATTATCTGATTTTTTTTTTTTTTTTTTTTTTTAAACTTGTGCCATTAATATGCATGAATACATGTCATTATAACCCCTGTTCCGCCCCCCCCAAAAAATAATAATAAATACGAAAACAGGTGATTTGATTGGTCCATGAGGTAAAATGTGAAATAAAAAATTTTTGAAAGATTTTTGAAAAGAACAAACATCGACAAAAGGAAAAGTCTGGCTGAAAAAAAAAATTAACCTAATAAAGAATAGATTGTGATTTCAGACAAGAAAGCATGATGTCCAACAAGGTTTCATTATCTTCCCTCAGAAAGAAACACACAAGCACGCTCACATACTCGCATACTGACCTGCACACACCCATTCACACAACCATTCAGTCTAGTGTGAAACTTAATAACAAATGAATTTTCCAGGCTATAACCTTGACAAAGCCACTTGATGGATGATAATATTTTTGTATTTACAATGACGTGATGACTAACTGACAAAAAGCTAAATACAAACACAGAATGAACCGAAAAAAAAAAAAAAAATACAAGAAAAAGTAAAAGCAAGAGAAACCAGATTAAATCAGCATATTCTCTTTTCATTCCTTCAATTTTCGATCTCCTAAGCACTGCCGAAAAATGTCCACTGAACTAGGTGCTGGAGGTGGGTGGGGCTTGCAGAGACAAAGAGATGGGGTTAATGATGACAGTGATGATGGAGATGCTCAAAGGCAATGAGCAGTGTGAGCGCTGGGAAGGCATGTAGTCTGCCTCAAAGTGAAATCAGGCAGGTGGACTCTTCTCTGTTACTGCTACATGAAAAAGAGCACTTCAATAAAAGAGCCACCTCCCCCCTTTGGACTACCCTGGTGTCAAATCAAACACACCCACCCCCCATTGTTTAGAGGTTTAGTGTGAGAGAACATGCAGTTAGCTACACAGTGTAGCCTGAGTGGGTGAAAGAGCACTTCAAAAACAACAGACAGCCCGCTTGGGTTTATATGGGGCTCCAACACAAGTTCAGCTCCTTTGTAAGAAGTTAGAGGTTTAGGATGCAGGTTTTAACATCAATCTGAGGAGTGTGTGTGTGTGTAGCAATAACTGCAATGGTAGAAGCAGCACTAATAGTGTTCAGCAGGCAATACTCTTGTCCTTCTGGAGAGGGAATGGTTAAAGAACAAACCTAACCGAGCGTTGACCCCAAAAGGTGCAGCAGTAGCACCTCAAAGTATTAATAGCTATTCACAACAGACCTACTTTGTTTCAAAGTCCGGCTTCTGCATTAGGAATTCAGTTTTCTTGTAAATTGTTTGCTGTGGCTGGTATGTTCCAAGATTCATCAGCAATATTTGTTATTTTTTGAGGCAACTGAGCTTAAAAACTTAAAATTATATTTTGCAAATGTCCATGTTGGCTGGCATGCTGAAAAATGTACAGCCATTTTTTTTTTTTTTTTTTTAAACCAGTCAGCTAAATGACTGGTTGTTTGCAAAAGTGCCAGGCACATATGAAAAAAAACAACCTACCAGCCGCAGCAAAAACTTACCAGTTTTTTATTAGTGTAGGATCAGTAAATCTTTTTTATCTGAAACCACTCCCATTATAATCATCTTGGTAATTTCAAAAGTCCTTGTGTTATCCGATTTCTTTCCCAACTCGTCTTCTTCGTGTGATTGTCACCCATTCCTCCCTCCTTTGCAGCACCACTCAGGCAGTCGTACAGGTAGGCAGTGAGTTTAAGAACGATCACGACATTTAACTGGCAGTTTGTGAACCAGTGAGAAACTTTCACCACAGCCAGGCACGAGGCAAAAGGTCTTTTTCCTTGACTGTAGAAACAGAAGAACATAATGTAGGAAGAAAGGAGTGAGGGGAATGGTAGAGAGGACACCTCTCAGAGGCTATTTGCCCCCTAAGGCCCAATGTGGGCTCAGTCCTGTCTAATCTGGCCCAGTCTAACCCTTGTTTGGTTAGGCCAAATCCAGTCCAGTCTGGTCTGGTCTGGTCTAGCTGGGATCCAGACCAGGGTTTTAGAAGAGTGCTTTGGATCCCTGGTTCTCGAACTCTGACCAGGCGTCGTTCAATTCCATAAAGATCATTTTAGCGTACTGTTCATAAGGCTGGCCTGTTGCCTGAGGAGGGAAGAGAGCATATATTTGCGAATTAATAAAGAGCAGTAAAGACAAGAGCTGAAATATTTGTAAATCATGCTGAACATAACATGGTCGATATTCTATTTTGCCATGTCTTTGTCTTGGGGAAGGATGTTTTGTTTTTATTACCGACCTAGCTAAAGGCATAAGCTACATGGTATACTGTACCTTATCTGGATGTACAACCAGCACAGCCTTTCTGTAGTACTTCTTCACATGGTCGGGTGTCACCAGGTCAGCCATGCCCACGGGCTTCCAGCGGGTTTCGCCCTCCCACAGCACCGTGTGCAGGGTTGACAGCAGTGCTCGGATGTTTCTCTCCTTCCCTTCAATCCAGTCTAAGATCTGCAGCGTGGCAATAAAACGAACCTTTACTATTTTTAGAATGGAAAGAGCAAACACTGTTTGGCACTAAGGAGCCACTTTTTGAGGTGAAGCTCTGAGTATCACCTGCCTAAAGGTGCTACGTCGGTCTATCTAATCAGCCCTTTCGGCGAGTAACCTAAAGGACTGATTAGGTGACTCAAAATCCCATTTCGGTCCGGTACAATCGTCTGGTGCATAAGCCAGTGGACAAAGGCGACTTACTAAGCAACCAAAACTTTTATCAGTAGGTTTTAACCTCCATTTATCCAGGGAAGATTCACTTTTTACCTGCAGTTTAAGTGGATCCATGTCTTTTGTGATCTCTTGTCTTCTCATTTCAGCAATGGTCCTTGGTCCCTTCTTATCAAGCTTAGAGGCAAAACCCTGAGTTGACAGAAGGTCCTCAAAATCATCCTCCTTTACCTTTGGCTTGGGGCCTGCATTACAACACAGCACAGAGAAATTAAAGTCTGACATGGAAATTATGAGGGAATTTAAAGTGCAAACAGACTTTGTTATACAAGATGAGGCCTTTATGAGGAAGATCGAAGAAATTGAAAATCCTTTGATTCCCTGATGCTCTTAAACACTGAATGAAACAATGTTGTGTGCTACAGTTGCGTGGCAAAACTCTTAAAAAAAAAAAAAAAAAAATCTAAGCTCTTTTTTCAAACTAATTGCTTGCTCAATTGTTTCTGCACTTTGGTTCAATTTCCAAGAAGATTTTGCAGTAACAGAACAGAGAGTCAACACAATACTGCACATAAATATTAAAATTACTTCCATTTTCAGCAGCTTGTGAATTCCAGTTCCTATTACTAATTACACTTATGAATTTCCATAAGATGGGGACAACCACATTGCATAATATTTGAGTGATAATTGCGGAAAATGAAACATAAAATGATCTGTAACTCCAGCAACGAACCCTTTCCCCTCTCCTCAGTGTCTCTCTTACCAAATCCGGGCCCACGAACTCCTCTCTCCTCTCTCCCACCAATGACACTAGAGAAGCTGAGGTTGTAGTTGGGTTTTGTGGGCTGTGTGCCCGCAGGCTGAGACGCTGAGGATGCTTTGGGTGCGGATCCCGATCCTGATGCCAGCATCCAAGGTTTGTTCTGGGCCGAGGTTGGTCTTCCAGATTGCCATGGCTGGGCTTGAGGCTTAGCCGAGGAGGAAGCAGAAGAGGAAGGAGCCTTTGTGCTAAAAGAAGGCCCGGAAAAATTACTGCTGGAGGAACCTGCAAGAAACGTGGAAGAATGATATTTAGTTACTTGTCATAAACTTAGAAGTTTGTAAGTGAAGTTTCTCTCTTTTAAGGGCATTTTCCCGTTTTAGAAAATGCTCACTGTCAGTGCAGTCACACTATTACAGGCAACTGATTATCTGACCGGGACTCTAACCTGGTAAAGTGGAGCCCAGGTTTCCTAGGTCGGCAAAAGGATCAAAGGTCTGAGACTTGGCCTTTGACATGGATGAAACACCAGAAGCTGCAGGCAGAGTAACAATATGCGAGTTAGAATTTTTGGGGTTTATAATTTTCTAGGCAATACTGACGATTCAGAGGGCTCAGTAAAATTTCAGTCAGCTGCCAACCCCTACATTATGTTCCTCCACCCACCTGTGTTGGTATAGTTGGGTTTGCTGGTGGAGGTGGTCATGCCAGCGGTGGTGCCAGCCGCCCAGTTGTCCCAGCCACCCAGCAGGTCTGGTTGGCTGGCTGATGATGTCATCTTAGGGGCATCATTTACTAGCTTATCTGTTGAGGCACAAATGACCAAAGTAGCACAGATTAAGTTTCTTTTGCATGTTACCATTAGCCACTAATTGCAGAAAATGTCAATAGTGGGAAGAATGTAACACCCGTATTAGTGTTTTTTGAAACAAGGGAAGTGGTTTGCCCGACAAAACTGAGAAGATTTTAAGATACTGTGGGGAGGTCTGTCGCTGCAGAGTCAAAGTAAGGTGTGTGTAATCAATCATTATATCTCCTCACAGCAGACAGTGAGATATGATGAGGCAGAAGAAGAACACTGGGCAGTTGATATACAGGTGATATGACCCTGAGGGATGTCACAGTAGCTGATTTCCTTACTGAGGTTGAAGAGGCTGGTGTTGGAAGCAGGAGGGGGGTTACTGTGAGCCGAACTGAACCCGCTGGTGGCTGAACTATCAGTACCCAACAAGTCTCCAAACAGGTCCGGTCCGGAGGCCTGCCGGGATGAACCCAAGCTGGAGCCAACACCAGAGCCAGACCCCATCCCGAACGGATCAAACAGGTCGCCCATCGCTGCAACACGGACACAGAGAGGGAGAAAAAAAAAATGCATTAAAGATAACGGAAAGATTTTCATAATGATGCACTCAGCCCGTATTAAGCCTCGACCCTTACGTTTTGAGTCTGGTGTGGCCCCACTGGTTGGCCCACTGAAGAACAAGTCCTCCTGTACTGCCCCTGTCTGACCAGCAGGTGGTGCAAACAGATCGTTGAGGAGGTCGCTGTTGCTGGATGCGGCTTTCATTCCTCCTTGGACTCCTTGGTGAGGAGCAGAGGTGGTGGTTGCGGACAAGGAAGGAGGTTCAGGGTCAGAGTTCAACCCCAAGAGATCGGCTGTGTCACCAATAGGAGGTTCCTGGGCTGCAGGAGGGGAGGTCTAGGGGAAGACAGGGACACCAACAAAAGACTGAAATTTAACGGAGTTTCGGCTCTACTTTATAACACTGTCGTGGTGCACGATAAAGGAAGTCAGACTCTATTGATGGCATAATATTATGTAATCACCCAGCCGAGACTTTCCTCACCTCGAAGTCAGCATCAAACAGTGGTTCGCTGGGGTCACGTGACAGTGGCTCCACACTAGGGGCAGAATAGGAGTAGGACTCTCCTTCTGATTGATCACTCAAGTCCTCCTGGTCATTCATGGATCCCCCTCCTTGACTGTCTGAGGTATCCTGAGGGCCACCCACATCTACAGACACAAGAAGCTGGTCAGCGGAAATTTAAGACACTTAAGGTTTGTTTGGAATCATTCATGGGAGGGGATGGTATATTGAGAGGTTAATGAATGTTTTATGGTTTGAATACGATCTGGGGAAATTAAGGCAGTAAACAAGGAGTGAAGCACTCTCCTCCTCTGTACAAAGGCAAACATTAGCCAGAAAACTAAGGGGGAATTTTAAAGCCAAATATTAACACAAGAACACAAGTACAGTACCTTCCCAATCCAGTGTCTGGAAGAAGTTGTTGGCATTGGAATCGGTGCTCACGGGAGATTCTGGTTCTGTTGCATTGGGGACTTCTGGAGCCTGAACCGGCTGGGGCGACTCGGAGTCATAAAATGCTGAGGAACCTGGCTGACGAGGCAGCTCCGGCTTACCTGTAGTGTTTAAGGTTTAGTGTTTAGTGTATCTGTACAAGTGAATAAGAAAAACTGTGCAAAAACATACTCCCAATGGGCTTGAGGGAAGAAAAGAAGAAAGATGCCTGATATATAAGTGACCTGAGAAACAGATGGATGGACGGAGACACCATCCATCCATCTGTAAACCAAGCTAAACGTTACCGCTCCTAACCCCAGAGGCTGGCTTTTGTAAAGTAATGCCACCTACCAAATTTGCTGAGGATCTCCTGCTGTTCGTCACGAGAGGAGAAAAGGATTTTGGGGTTGAGGCCCTTGGTTTGGAAGCCCTCCCATGGAGGGGTCTTAGTGCTGGGTCTGTCCCTGGGTTCCACCTCAATGTCCAAGTTGACCTGGAACAAGTCCGGGTACTTCTCCTGAATGTCACAGGCATCCAAGTCATACCTGACAGGAGAACAGGCAGATGGGAAAGAAGAAGTTATGGAGAACACATATTACAAGGCTCATATTAACAGTGCGGTGTACTACTGATGTAATGGTAAAAGTTAAGAATCACTTTAAGACCTCTACAACAAAAGAGTTGTAGAGCTGTCAGTCTTTCAGATTAGCGAAGCCAATATTACCAAGCAGGAAGTATGAAATTTACAGCAGTGAATGGATGATGTTCATTCAGTATGTATTTCATGGCTCAATACAGTATACATACTTGGCAAACTTGACAGTGGTCGCATTTCTGGGCACAAAGCCTGTGTGGAACTGGATCTGAAACATTTTCATGGATGCCATCTGAAACAGAACAGTATGGAATTTAAAATGAGTTACGATGGATGCAACAGTAAAGTAACAGGGCTCCTGAAAAACACAGAGATACTGTATCTGCTTAAGTCGATGTGTCTCGTATTTTTGTAGGATCATTTGCGCTCAAGCTTGTGTGTTTGTGTGTGTGTGTGTGTGTGTGTGTGTGTGTGTGTGTGTGTGTGTGCGTGTGTGAACCTTAGCCTGTAGACGTCCTCCTAGTGTAGATCTTGCATGATAGATCACCACCAGTACATCACCTTGGACTGTCACATTGAGGGGAATCTCCGCTCTCCCATCCTCTGTCTTAAAATCCCTGAGAAGAGCAAGAGTGAGAGAGAGAATGAATGAAAGAGTAACAGTTCTTTAACATCTTTTTTTAATCAAGGGAAAGCTGAAAGGCATCCTTTTGTTTGGATGAACTTACTTCATTTTGTCGTACTCCTGTGATGTGGTGAGGACCCTCTCGTCTCCGACGTAAACTTCGCAGAACGGCCTGCACCCATTACGCTGCTTGTTGAACAGCGGTACAGGTGTCATGATGATGGAGCGAATTATTATGGGCTTGCTGTGGGGGATGATGGGCTCCTCTGCCATCATGTCACACATATACTCAATATACCTGCAACAATCAAAAGCAAGATCAGGATCAAGTATTGTTAGTTTTTGGTAAACACTGAATACGTTGCTGTAGGAGGAGGAACCATCTGGAAAATGGCGACAAATCATCATTTGGGGTCATTTTAGGATCTATTCCATGACTCTGGAGTCAAATCCAAATATGAAAAAAATTCCAACCGAGATGACTAACCACAAAACAACGCACTTTTTAGCCCTCATAATTTCTGGGTTGGTTATTTTATACCTCTTGTGTGAGGGTGCTATGCCAGGTGGGCAGCGTTTCATTGAGAACATGTAGACAGCAGCCTCAGCTGTGGTGAATAGGCGACAGAAACACAGGAAGGAGCAAACTGCCACTGCTGATGCTGCCCTGCCATCCTACAGAGAGAAAGGGTGAAGGTAACATTTAAAAATATGGCATGTGACACCCTCCTCCTCATTTTTTTCCCCACTTGACTTCCTCTTATCCCCTCTCTCCATCTGAGCATGCATGACGGACTAAGTCATCAGTCATCTTAGTCATCTAGGAAAAAACGAGAGTTTACTTACCAGACAGTGTACTATACATATATTCCTCTGGTCTTGTTTGAGCCATAGATGCATGTTCTTACACACACTGTAGAGACTGCGGAGGTTGGGGGCACGGCGAACCTGCCAGTTACACTCTGAAACCTACAGACACAGAAACATTCATACCTGAATACAACAAGAATCTTCTTTCGTTGCACAAAGGGGAAGTGACAAGAATAACCCTACTTTAACGATTGCAAATACTGTGGCATAATAAACTTGTGTATTACACTGCTAAATAGAGAAAAACACTACTTACACTGTGACGGTTTAGTGTAAACAAACTATACGCTCACAGCAACGATTTACCCACACTGAGACATGGGAGTTTGGTGACGTCCCACTCTGACACATCTACCCACCAAAAAGGTGCACACTGACGCACACACACACACACACACACACACACACACACACACACACACACACACACACACACACACACACACACACACACACACACACAAACACACACTACATACCCTGTTGTGGAATCGAGAAGGCCTGTATGATCGTTTGCAGAGGTTGTAGACAGCATAGTGGCCAGCATGACGTGAATCCAGGAACAGACGGACGTCCTCAATGTTGTTCTTTATCGCTGACTCCACCCCCTCTGCTGGGAAGGACATGACTACAGAGAGAGAGAGAAACGTGTAACTATTGCATCAAATCTTCATTTTCTTTCTCAATAAGCTACACAGTAACTAAAATAATATGTCACAATCACTTTCACGTAAGCCAAGTTTGCATAGGATTATTGTGGGTGTAATTTTCATCATGTAATATAATGACTCGATCGAAAAATTATGCAGTAACAGAAAAAAAAAAAAAAGTATAATAATTCATGAGTAAGTAATTTAAGGAGGGTACTATGCCTACCTGCTATTCTGGAGGTGATGTATGAAATATCCAGGTCCCCTTTGGCATAGCTGTAAAAGAAATTACAAGTGCATTTATAGAAGGAGTAGGTACACAACGTAGTAGGGAGGACAAAACACAAATCACTAATAGAAATAAAACACTTTGACTAAGGTCTGGGAGTCTGCACAAATACAGCCATTATCAAACAGCTTAGTCACACAAGCTGGTATAGGAACAAGAAAGCTTTGTATTACTACATACTAATATGAAACTGTTGATTCAAAACCATAATGTAGCAAGATGGACAGGTAAATGAGCCATGCCTGAATGGACATCTCTGCCAGTGCTACCACACAGTACAGAATTTCAACCAGTTTTGATGAAGGCTGTCCCGCATTACATACAAATTAGACTAAGAAAGTCCCCAGTTCCTCTCTCCTCTGAGTCTTTAATGTAGCACACGCATCTGGTAGATGCTTGCTTTCACATGGGATTGCACTCAGAAGAATCATTACTGCCAATAGCTCCTTCGTGTTAAGTCTTATTAACAGTTTATTGAAGTGGAGATTAGGTTACATTGGATTTTACAGCAAACAAAATCATAATGGAACACAATATGACGGCAGCAAAATCGACACAACACGACTCCTACATTAAAATTTAGTACAGACAAACAAACTGTAGGCCAAGCAAAGAACCTGATCTACCTATGATGATGACACTCAGTTTTAGGACACACATTGATGCTAGTTAAAACACAGATGTTGCTGAAACGGTGATTTAGTAAGCAGTGGAGCCTTATTAAAAACTTTTAACAACCATTCGTTCATTCATTCACTCATTCCCTCAGGCTATGGATGAGGCTGTCCGATTTAGATGGCTAAACGTTTCTGTTCTTATTAATTAAACACACAAATTCTTTGAATTTGTATTTTATTTTTTAACAGACCACTGCAATTTTGACAAAACTTTGAAGGAAGTTGCATTTGCACTCCTTTCTGTTATTTAACTTTAAGTCTTATCTGATGCGTGTGCTATATTGCACCTTGTCGAACAAAGGGCATGATTGCTACTCCACCAACATTAATTTTTTTGTTTGATTTTAATTTTAAACTGGTTACTAATTGGGCCAATAATTTCCTGTGCCATGCATAGAGAATATGTTTCACTTGTTTTATTATTCGCTGATGTCGTTTTCCAATTATTTTCCCTCTTAAAATGCTACTCATCTATCCATTCACATCACGCCCTGCATTCATTCAACAGAATTATTGAATGTGTGATGTTAGGATCAGCAAGCTGTGATGACGGACACTTCACAAAAAATGCGTAGTAGTAGTCCCCACCCCCGTAATCAAACACAAACTGTGGAACACACAGAGCAACGCATGAGTTGATGCATTTCACCGACCCATATTTACCTTGGGTTGCTAGGTGATGGACACATAGTGGGGCCATGAGGGATTGGGACAGAGAAAAGAAACAACAAAAAATAAACAAAACGACCAAACAAATGAAACAAACCGATGATAGAATAACCAAGTGAAACGTCAGCAACTTCAAACTTTAACAGATATGGATAGAGTGGCTATTAAAGGAAAAGGGGGCAGGGGGGTATGATTATGAATGGTCATATAGATAGTTTGCAAATGTACGATCGTCGATATCTACCTCAGGTTAATGAAATTGTAATGAAACATGATGACCGACAATTACAATATATTGTTTAGAAAACTGTTATGCTATCTGCTGGATGCCTGAATTAAAATTTCCTTACAGGACCGCAAACATGGTGGTGGAATGTGAAGTTAGAGTAGCCAGTGCAAAATGTGAAAAGTTCGCCTGAATGTTCACTGAACCCCACAGGTTCACAAACATAAACGTAATGGGGATCATGAGAGCATATCATCAACATGTCCATGTTACGCCAAAAAAATAAAAAAATTGACTGTCTGGTTGTACAATTAAAGCTCAATCCGTGCTAGCTGATTTTAACGACAACAAAGCTTATATGAAACACTTAAAATGAAATATAATTAAATGCGACATTGATACTCATGGTAACAACATTGGAGCATCTTACCTGGCCACTGACTGGATGACCTTAGAGGAAGTGTCCTTTATGTTGGTCAGGAAGCGCTCTGTTCCTCCCCTCAAGATATCCAAGATGCCACTGCCTGACTGATCAGGATCGTACATGCCTGCTGGCATCATGGGGGAAAAGAGAGAATGCTAAATATGATACTTTTGCATACACTGTCATAGCTTCAGCACTGACACAGATAAACCCACAACGACAAGAACAACATTAACTGCAATGTTTGCGTCGAACAGTCAGCAAAATTTGTAACATTTTCATTTTCAAATTATTATCTAATGAGCTGCCTGATGTTGAGACACAACAACAGGCAGATGACTCCAATTGACTCAACGTCGTTCATTGCCCAGGTCTGGAAGTATGAATGGGGAAGGAGGACTGGAACCACTCTCAAGAGAAAGAGCAAACACATTCTGCCTTTCGACAGATGGTTGACTGACAGTGCAGAAATCCTCTTAATGGACAGTGCACAGCCAGCATGTGTGTTTGTATGGTTATCTGTGTGTATAGATGGGAAAATGATGAGCCTATTATGCTCATTTAAAGAAAAGGTACAGATAAACTACGATTTTTCTCACCAAGTACCTTCAGCTCTTAATGATCTTAATTTAAATATCCAAAAAAGGGGAAGAGTGAGCCATTTCTAGAGCTTGCGTACTTTGCTTCAGTCTGCTTCGGACATACTGTAGGGTGGAAAAATCACCAACGGTCAATGTACCAAATGCCAATATGCGATCTGTGGCAGATTTTTCAGCCACACATCAGTCAATGTTAGTGGGCTACAGAGTGATGACAATATTGTGCTTAGAAAATGGAGCAGTCAGTGGAAACCACGTTGACTCAAAAGAGAAAAAAAAAAAACATCCTCAAACACATATGAGGATCTGGACCGTTGGGGTTAAATACAACTGACCTACTGACTATTGGCCATGGCCCCCTTGTTTAGCAGGAGGATACTTTTTAGTTACCTCACAGGGCCCTGGATACACAGGAACTGTTGTGCGTGTGTGTGTATTTTGTGTGTGTCAGCAATCGGGTAGTCATAGGTGAATTAACCAGATTACTTATTGCCACGCGAGACTTTCAGTGATATGGGTGATGTCTCAGCGGTATGGATATCTGCTTGGGAACTTGTTCCCACCCAATTAAAAATTAGGGGTTATGTAATAAGAGAAGTGTAGCGCAATTAAGTCTCTTGCTCAGTCGCACCTCGAAGACAGCTGTATAGCTGTTTCTGAGTCATAAAATTTAGTTACTTTGTCAGTTTGTTATAGCGCAGCATAACGAATTGATGCTAGGGGTCCCTTATGGGGTTACAGATCGTCCTTCAGCAAATCAATGAGTTGTTCAATTTCACTTTTGTAAACAGGATGGTGAATGCCACAACGCCAGTGCTCTGTTGTCAGAGAGGTTTAGGTTTAGCCCGCTCCATCCAAAGTGCGAAAATGTGAAACAAAGAAACAGTACAAAAAGCTTTAAAACCTGCAACCTCCCTAACAAACACTGCCCCAAACCCACACAGAGAATTGCACTGTTGTTCAGGCAAACCCTTACCTGCATTGTTGTGAATGTTGTGGATCTGCATGGGCGGCTGAGCTCCATTGTTGCCAAAACCTCCATTCTGCTCCAGCAGCTGCAGACATTCATAGCCGTCATACACTGGACGCCAACAGTAGTATGCACTCAACATTGTAGCCGTTAGGTCAACAAAATGACAACTAAGCTGACAAAAAAAAACTTTAAAAAAAAACTTAAAGCCGGGATGTTAGATCTTGCCCAAGATGTTCAAAACACATATAATAGAGGAGCAGCAACAGAAAAGAGGTTAGCAGAGAGATATAAGAAAATCCTCAGAAAATCAAAGTGTACAAAATGCAGAAAAAGTCATTAATATTTTTTTTTTTTTTTAAATACCAAATTACATCCCAGCAAAGAATGAAAATGGAGCTTGATAGAAAAATAATGGTCAGAGGACAACGAATAGAGCAAATTAAAAAAATTGCTCGTCTCAGTCGTGCTAGTTAAAAATAATTTTCCCGACGATAACTGTAGTGTCTTGGTCTGGTTAAGAAAGCCAGACAGCCTCTGTCTCTCTCCTTATCTCCGGGATGTCTACGATATTTCCCTCTTAGTATTTCACTTCCTTATTTTGTTCCCTTCCTTCACAAGTTTCCTCCTCTCCCTTCTCTCTGCTCCATCTCACTGTCTGCCTCTCCAAATGTCTGTGCCGAGAAGTAGCAGAGAGAGGAGGAAAAGTAGGAGGACTATAATCTCCTTATGTCCAGGAGGGAAACCCCTTCTTAACCTTAATCAGATCAGCGATCACCAGATCTGCCTTCGTGCAGCACACATATACCAGCCCTATCAGGATTCCGTTTAGTAAGAAATCGGTTGGGATATGGAAGAACTGTGCCCCAAATCACTAATTTGTTCCCAAGAAAGTAAAGTACTTAAGTATTCCTACTTTTTGTTGTAGTAGAAATGTAGTTCAGAATACATACACTGACTCACACATAAATCAATCACGCACATATAGCAGACCAGAAAGTTGTTGGAAGAAAGAACGGTCACTGTAAACCTGGAGATTTTTGACATTGAAATCGGCTTTATATATATGACCGCTGTGGTTGAGGATTTGGTGGTAAGAACCAGGATTTGTGGATTTGTGGTAATAGTCATAAGAAGCTGTGGCTGCTAAGTTGGTCACGGCTTTTCTGTTCCAAAACTGAGGCTAAAATCCAAAATCTGATTTTGCTGAATTAGCTACTGTGGGTGGTAAATGAAATGTTGGTGTTGATATCAGTGCATGTTTATTTTGAGTTTCAGTTTACACATTTTTCCACCTCTGTCTCTCTCTGTTTCTTTGGACCTTGCCAGCTGGGAAGAGAGGGGCCTGGGAAAGAGAATACAGACTCCTTTGTGCCTGCCGCCGTGTGTGTTACACGTGAAGCTTAGCAAGTGTAACCACATCAGCCATTTGACAGCGTACGAGTGTGCATGTAGGTTTACACACACAGCGGAAGAAGCTGTGCAGTCGCCGTGTCAATACCCGACTACCAGGCTAGCAGACGTTGAGGACGTGCCTCTGTGGCCCAGCCAATCAACTTGTTTACTCCAAAATATACTTTGTGAAAGTAATCTTCTACTCAAAATTGGTAACTAAAAAAGAAACATTTTAACTGGTAGCCAAAGTGTCTGGTGAATTCCCGATGAAGATTCAAGAGCTAAAAATAGCATAACTAATTGATAATGGAGAAGAGGTTTTACTGTAGTATAACTTCTTCAATCTAGTGCCATAGTATTTTTTACAACAGCCCTGCCTGCAGTCATGCACACACCTACCTCTGTAATAGGAGACTTGGAGTTGACGTTGCGTGCCGCTGCTATCTCCTGGAGCTGGTTCACCAACTCTGTAATAGACAGACGCTCCTCTGGGTTCACCTTCAACATGGAACCTGGAGAGCAGTAGGAGGAAAGGGGTGTGTTGGAGGGAGGAAGAAAAAATTTGATGGGGGATGTTAAAATCTGAAGAGTCGGTACTTATGAGAAGCACAACAAAATATGAGGCTGATGGAGAAGGCAATTATAAACGCACTGTGAGGTCATGTTTGTGGACAATTTAATAGAGCGACCATTTATGAAAATTATGGGGATAAATAATGTACTGTATACTATTAATCAGTAACTTATTTGTCATTGATCACATGAATGGCAATCAAGGTGAACAAACAAAATAATAAAAACTGTATTACCTTTTAAATTTATATTTTAATGTGTCACTTTGCAGGAAATGGACATATTTCTAGTGTCCACCAGATGGAGCTTTTTAACTTAATTAACCTAGTTCAGAAATTTTAACCTAATTAACTTGCAATGGCATTGCTCTCTACCATATCTACAGTATATGAACGGAACATTTAGAGGTGCCATCCTACACAGCTGGCAGGCTGGTAAAGGGTGACAAATAAATTTGGCTTTGACTCATGGGCTGAGCAGTAGCAGATTGATGGATAAATGGACTGACAAGAAGAAACTAGCACGGACAGGCTGGCAGAGAGACAGGCAGTACGTACGAATGAGGTCGTGATACACAGTGTACTTGACATCATTCTGTGGGATGGAGTATTTCCCATTGACGATTTGCAGCTTGGCCCCCTCCTCAAATGGGTGCTGCTTGAAACACAACAGGTAGAGGATGCACCCAAGGGCCTGCATGGAAGATATGATAAGCAGAAACAGTAAAAACAACAATAAGCTCTCAAGCCACCTTTGTTTATGAAGAGAGTAGAAGTGCAGAAAATGATAAGATAATCACAGCAAAAGACACAAAACACTGTGAGAATATGGTATCAGAGTCAACCTGTTGTGCCCAAATAACTAACAGAAACAGGACTAACTGTTAAGTTCTATTAATGACCTCACACAAATGGTTTCATCAGCCTAAAAAGTCTTTAAAAAGTTGTTGCGTTTCTGTTGTGGGTGTCTTGTGTGAGAAGTAACTGTTATTATTTTTCCTTTGCTAAAGGAAATAATTTATAGAATTTGAAAGCATACTGTTTTTTCCAGACCTAAGAAGAAAACAATTTATTCTCCTCATGAACAGACTATGAATGTGATCTGCTGAAAGTAAGAGATGTAGTTTGCCGTTTTAATAACACAGCTACATCGTCTCCTGCATCAGAAAGTGGGCTGGTTTGGTCTTTGGCTTCGACCAGTCTTACAGACACCGGGCATAGTTAGCGAAGCTGTAGCAAAGGTAAGATTTCTAACATGCCTGGACAACATGAACACGATTGTCTTAATGGTAGCTGACAACATTGGATAAAAAGAAAAAAATGTAAGGGCTCTGACCCAGATGTCCTGTTTCTCATTGATGGGGAAGTTGGAATAGAGATCAATCATCTCAGGCGTTCGGTACGCTGGAGTGGTGTTCCTTGTGATCTACATGCACACAGAAAAAAATTAAAAAATAAACACAGACACACAGCTGTTGGACCACTGTGGGGTGTTGCATTAAACCTTGGCTATTACTGAAATGTTCATCTAAGCCATCTTTTTTTTTTTTGCTGGGAGAAAAAGGTTAAATTAAGAAAATGCTTTTGGAACCTACTGATTATTTGTAACTAACAAACTATTACTAAATCTCACATAGAGAGCTAAGCAAGCATGCTATTAGAAATAAAGTATTCAAATTTTTAATAAGTTTCCACTGCAGATCTACATCATAAAAAGCTCTTTCCTCAAGCATCTTGTTTGTGCTACCAGCCTGAAAATAGGTGCCTGATGGATAATCATGTTATTACATTTAGAAACCAGGATCTCTGGGGTCCTGTATACAGGGGTCATCCGAGGTGTGTGTGTGTGTGTGTGTGTGTGTGTGTGTGTGTGTGTGTGTGAGAGAGAGTGTGTGTGTGCCTGTGGCTGTGTGGCTATAGTATAGATATAATTAACCTGATTGATCAGTCCTTGCTGGACCTCCAGCTGTTAATTTGATTAAAGGTTTCTGGTTCCTGTCCAATAACATGACTGTTGTATTGCCACTGATCCACTGTGACTTCTGAATGTGTTTTTTCCTCTCTCAACTGAAGTATTAACTTTCATAATGAAATTAGAGAATGTAATGTCGAAAGAAAACTGGCTGTTCTTTATTTTCTTTGACAAAATAAAACCTTCAGTGCCTAAAATAAAACATCTGTGTGGTGTTAAATAGAGTATTAATGCATTTACTACACTTTTTTCTGTGAAGCAGACTTCATCCTACACTCTCAAAGCATGTATGAAAGACAGCTAGGGAAATACAATCTAGTTAAAATCAAGACAATAATATATACTAAAAATATCCGGGATGAAAAAAAACTACATATACGTGTAGATTATTTCAATATTATTGGAAATAAGAAAAAACTTGAGGAAAAACATTGAAGAATCAACTTCTTGTATGAAGGCGGCCCTGTTGAGATAAGCCTTAACTGATGTTTGAGTGTGTGCGCACCTCATCCTCCACCATGGACCTCTTCTGTGCTGACCAGCTGTAGTCAGGGTAATGTGACACTGTGGTGGCGCTGCCAAAGTCACAAAGCTTGATGGTGCCCTGGTTACTAATCAAGAGGTTCTCAATCTGCACCACATCAAGTAAACAGTGAGCATGTCAATCAATACACATTTAATTACCATTTAGTAATCACAATAGCCATTAATTATCATTTTAAATTTCAGACTCTTATTCATACGATTCAAAATTTAGTCATGTTGAGGTGTCTCCTTTAATTAATTCATTCTGAAGTACCGCATACTATGGATACTTCACCATTCACCAGGTGTTTGATACGTCATTCACTCATCCAGTGACCAAGGACAGACCAACCTTGAGGTCTCTGTGTATGACTGGAGGTTTCTGTTTGTGCATGTGCTGCACGGCACGACACGTCTGGTAGAAGATCTTCAGCACCGTGTCACATGACAGCGGAGCCCTCTGCTCCACCCGCTTTATAAAGTCCACCAGCTGACCTGAGGCAGAGGGAGATACAAACGGATGAATCTGTGAAAACCAATCAGTCAAAGTGAAAGTAACACCTGTCGCTACCCAGATGCATTTTTTTTCTTGTCTGTTGATTTTAAGTTGTCACATGAATCTTCAGAAAATACTAGAACCTACAAATAAAAGGGGAAGCCTTGTATCTTGCAGTGAAATAGTTGATCAAATAATGAAAGTAAAAGGTGTTTCACACGTCATATAAAATGTTTCAATAGTATTAATACATAATTTTCAAGGGTAAATAAAGAGTTGTTTGATTTTAAAGCTGAAAAACTGCTGAATGAAAACGAACAGAGAGGAAGCAGGGCAGGAAGTCGAAAGGCCACACTCAGGAAACTGTTTCATCACAAATGCCTCACAGTTAAAGTTACTGGGAAACAGTACTGACACCTCAGATTTAAAGCTCTTTACTCCCTTTACTTGATGAATGAGTAAGCACTGATTCAGTAGTGAGGAAACAGAAAGAGGTAGCAGACAAAGAAGTACAATATTGATAAAAGTGTCTCAAGGAGTCTATGTGTATTTACCTTGACACAGTTCAGTGAGGATCAGGAACTCGGCCTGTCCGGTGTCTGACTCCTCCTTGCTGATGGAAGCAGCAGAGCAGAACTGGACCATATTGGGATGACCTGACAGCTTTTTCTACGGAGCCAACGGGTCAAGGAACATACAGGATAAACACTATCGAGGTCTCAAGCCTGGCCTCCCGTCAGTCATTTCAGAATGTCAAACAGAAATCACTAATCAAGTAACAACTATAAAAATCGAAGTCACTGATAAACAGTGAGTTTAATCAGTCGTTGTGGCCATTGATTTGGGTAGAAAATCTCTCAAATTTTAATTGAACTACTCACTCTCCACTTGGATGTATAGCCAAGCAAGCCTTAAACAAGCCTTTCTATTCTAAAACTGTACTGTAGCTTGCTGGTCAAAAAGTGAAATGAGGAAGATAATATATATATATAGATATAATTGGGTGATAAGAAGAATTCACTCGTAACTAGAGTTTATTTTTCTGCCTCATCAGTATTCAAGGCAACAAACAGTATGCAAATAATTAAGCTCTGAAAACAGCAATGTTGCGATGGATCCAGGAGCATGGTGCGTCATTTACCAATAGCCTGTGCCTCCGCAATGTGCTTGACAGCATGAAACAACTACTGGCAAATTTTACAAAAGAAATCCCAGCGTTTTTAGCTACAGGCCAAAAGGTGTTTTTTTGCATTAAAAAACACTGGGGCTTTATAACATAAAACATCTCCAGGGGCATTGCAATACAATGGATGCTTCAGTGCTTTGGCCTTTTGATACACAAAGCTACCTCGAAATGATCTTATTCCTCCTGGCAACCACTGAATAACAAATATGCGAATGAACCCCCCTCCAAGAATGATTCATTTTCTGTCCTGCTCATCACTTCTTTTCAAACTAGAAACACACCGGAACGCTTTAGAAAAGATCCGCAAATGGCAAGCTTTTAAGGACAAAATCACATAATACATAGCAGTCTGTGTATGTACAAACTGTTATTAAAAAGTTAAACACTATAAATATATATTAGTTCCTGAATTACGCATTCTGGCATTGTGTGGTGTTGCCAATAAACAGTAGTAATGATAATGGAGGGGGACTCCACAATCTGGTTAGAGTTTAAATTGCCTTTGTCACATGTCACCTTCTGCTGTGTATTAACACAGAAATGCTCTATAATGATCTTAAGAAAAAAAAACCAAAACAAAACTGTCGTTTCATCCTGGTCTGGAAATGATAATGGATACCATGAAGCAGACTTCCTGTATAATTTCCTTGTTCTTCTCCTCCTCATTGGACAACAGCCTCTGAAGCAAAAGCACACACACAGACACACACACACAGACACAGACACACAGAGACCATCAGTTTGTTGCTGTTCTGTGGTCAGGTGACACAGAGAATCTCATCATCACATCAACAGTCTATAAAGTATTTGAACGTGAGAAAAATGATTTCGATGCCAGGTCAAGCTGGATAAAAGATTATCACACTAACTGAACTGACTGACCAGTTTAGTGGCCACTTTCACAATATCACAATTCAGTCTGATTTAAGACCAAGGCAAAAATCTAAAATGGACGTTCAAAAGCAAGCACGATCCAAAAATGGCCAATATTTAGCACCTTTAGCATGTTGTTCCTCAACCATGTCCATTCCCTTGATACAGCTATTGTGCAACAGTGTGCTTTACCTTTCAATTACTTTTTTATTTATCATTTATTTGTCCTGCATTCGAAGTGTGGACAATAAATTGCTGAGCTTTTCAACAAAACACACAGCATCTTAACCCTACATAATTCGGCAGCGTTACAGAGAAGAGACTACTGAATCTATTTGACCAAAGTCTTCATACTAAATACTATTGATAAAGAAATTTCAGTATCCGCAATGTATAATTTATTTGAGTAATGTATGATTACACGTACAACATAGACAGAATTACAAAGTATAGAGCACACAGTCCCTACATTATCAAACCTGTGCCATAATTATAAGAAAAAACCTACTTGAAGAATGTTTCCTGAGCAAATTGATCGACAAAATGGCAGGAGAAGCAGCAGCCCACATTAGCACATTACATTTTTTTGAACAGTTTCATAATATGTGGTTAGCATAGCATAGCATAGTATCTAATTGGATAAGGGCAAACGTCCTCTCTGTGTTATGTTCTCTTCACTAGGATGATAAAGTCCATTCATATTCTAGTAAAACAGTGCATACTGCATTCTACACACTGTTTGGTATTTACTAATAATACGTCATATTTACTACATATCACAAGTGAATGCAGTATTAATGTGGACAGAGCTAATATTCTTGATTCGGTGTACCGTTTACAGACTTTTTTCATGCCTACTAACAAATGAGTGGATTAATGAAGGAATGTGCAATATTGAGTTGTACAGCCAAAATGTAAGAGTGGCTCAACATGTAATAAGTAGTGAAAGGTACAATTTCCTTGGTGGTTACACCTTTATCTTACCTTGAGGGCATAGTCTTTACCACTGCTCATGTCCTGGGCTTCATACACAAAGGCAAATCCACCTGAGAAAAAAAGAGAGAGCCTCTAAGATGTTATTTACATTGTTGACATCTACATGAACAGTGTGTGCACTCTTAAGCTCTTAAAATCAAATATAATCATCAATCGCAGTTGTTTCGGTGTATTGCAGAAACTGTTTGATACATTCTAATGTAGCTACTGGACTGAATTAGTGTCAAATTTTCTATGTCTGATTTGTTATGGCGTGATTGTTGTATTTTGATGCAATAAAAATCACTAAAAGAAAACCAACACAGACGGGGAACATATTCAACGGCTGATTTTTAACAGTACTACACAACCACATACATCCGACCCTAGAAGCTGCCAAGTATAATAATCGCTGTCCTATCTGTTGGCCACTGCGTAGCCCCTTTGTAGAAGCTGGAGCTTAAGTGCCTTGCTCAAGAACACCACAACACAATCAACGTCTCTGTCACAAGCTCACTTCTCTTAACCTTTAGGCCACCACTAAGCCCTGCTGACTCTACACCATTTCACTGAAGGTGTGGCTGAAACTTGAACTGGTGATAACGTGCCAAGTGCTGCTATATTCATCAGCCAGCTATCAGAGAGGAATGAGATTCAGTTTTGCATGGTAATGTCAGTCTTTTAACAGAAATCTGTACAGCTGGACAGACTGTTCTCAAATGGAAATACATTTTTATAGAATTGAGGCATACCGAAACCCACACGGACCCAAACATTTTATAAATAGCCTATTTTAACTAATTAGGAGTCGCTGAGTACTAGTTTAGTTAACATCTGTGCAGTGCTACAAAATTAAAATGAAAAAAAGATTCAAATAAATTCCAGTGTATGTCCTGACACTCAGAGAACAAAAGTCCGGTACAAAGATACTGAACCGTGGACTGGAATTTATCACCTAAGATCCACATTTTATTAACTATCACGCAATTATAACTATTTTTATACATCAGTAGCTCACATTTCCTTTCTTGCACTGGCTTAATTTTTCATTTCGAGACTTAAGTCACAGTGGCTGGCGGACAAGAAACTTTTTCATCAAGTGTGCGTGTTTGTGCTCTCAAGTACAGGTACTCAGCACGCCACACTCCAAACAAGGCCAAGGCAAGGTTACCATAGCGATGAGTAAATCAACTACCAGCCTTGCTTTGGTCTGTGAAAGCCTAAAAGAAGACACTCAAATTTACAATCTGTAAAGTTTTGTTTACATAGGAGAAGATTGCCCAGGTGTGTACAGTAGCTTTTATTTGGCCAGCCCGTTTTTTGGATCTCGTCTAGGATTCAAACCTGCAACCTCATGGTCACACATGTCTTTAACATGAAAGAATAACAATGGCTTTACTGCATTTTTGAACCTATGCCCTAGAATTAATTAATACTTTACCTGAGTAAAATATCAAATCAGTAAATCATTTCTTGTCCATTACAGGAAGGTTTATGGGCAATGCCCCTGACTTTGCTTTGAGAATGCACACCCGTCCCTGCGGGGATCACATGTCTTCCTCAGTTTTGTGCTGGCAAAGGGAGGAGAATGAAACCTGAAAAGCTCCATTTCCTTCGCTCCAATTACCAAGCCATTCCAAGAGAAATACTGAAAAGGGGTTAAAAAGAAATATCCCTCTTATCATACCCCACAGTGTTAAGTCTTGTTAGGGTAGAATATTTGTGCTTGTGTTACATAATTACAGGAATATAAAATAAACAAAGAGCAGGAGCACAGCATATCCAATTTAACTCTGAATAAAGAGACATCCACTCTTTCACCTGCTCAGAACGGGACATGAAAGCCAAAAGAAAGTACTTAGAAATGTGTTTTGTTATGTGAAGATCCCAATCTCTGCCTCACTAACCTGAAGATTCTGTGGCTGTGAAACTTAGCTCTGTGCTACCCTGAGGGCAACCATCACTCGTGTAATGACTTTCACTTTAATCAGCAACAGAGCTGAGTGGTTTCCTAAATGCACCCAACAACATCATGTGGCTACCCAAAGAGATTCTGTGGAAGTGGAACAAACCTTGACTGCCCCGCTGCCCGTGTGGCAGGTACAACGGACAGAAAAACTAGTCATAGCTCTACAAAAATACAACCATCTGGTTACAACCATCCATTGTGTTCTCTCACCAAAGATCTTGGAGAGGGAATACAACAAAGACACCCTTGAAACAGCAGGATGGGAGTTTGAAAAAGACAAAGGTTTAGTGTAAAATGATCTTAAGTTTTGCCATCTGCTTTAACTTTAAAAGTCTTGTGTGTTGCACTTAACCTGTCGTCAGCCAACTATTATGGCTGAGGATGAGCCATCACAACACTGTGATTATACTGTTGATTAGAGTTGATAGTATATCTACAGGAAATTAAGCAACAACAATTTTAGTAATCACTTAATCATTTGTCTTTTATCTATCAAAAATGTAAACCATTAACTGGTGCCAGCTTCTCCATTGTGAGCATTTCTCTGTTTAATATCAATGTAAGTTGCATAATGTGAGCATTTTACACTATTTTCTGGGCATTTTAAAGACTTAACGATTAATCCATTAATAATAATAAATAATTATTGATTGCAATCTTACTAATGAGAATTTCTTAATCTGCTGTAATGTTTTTTTTTAAATTACATATGCATAACTATATCTCTGTGTTTTCGACACATAAATTCAGAATGCAGTTGGAACTGAATGAGTCAGCGAGTTGTGAAAAGTGGAGACGGTGGTGGGTACTACAGAGGAAAGACTTTGCCTATCAAAAGCAGTTTCCTCACACTTAAAATGATGAAACAATCTGTCAGAAATGGTCTGCAAATTCCGAGTAACTGTGGAGCGAGATGCGTCACATTTTTTCAAAGGCACGCATTACTAGCTGTTTTTGTCACAGTTCACAAAAACAGCAGAGACTTGCCAACTTCTTAAGTGTCAATCCGGTTTTTGTCACAGTTTTTTCCGCCAAGTACATGATCTGAAAAACCATCAGTTAGTCGTGAGGACGAATCGAAAAATGGGCGTAACAACGGCCAACCTTGTCGAAGAAATGATAAAAATAACAAGTAGGTAAGATTTAGCTACAATAAGCAAGTTAGCTTGCTGAACCACTGAAGCCACACAATGGAGGAGTTCGACTCTGACCTACTGGACGACGACTGTATTGACACTGAAAGATGAAGTACTACTTTTGGCCTAACTGAGCTCACTGCTAATGTTAAACCACATATTTAACCACTAGTTGTTGCTGAATATATTCGTGGTTTAATTGATCACAACTGGTGGTTAAATTTGACTTAAACAGTATTTTTGAATAGACAACACCCAAAATAAACATTTACATTAAACATTTACTGTCTGCTCTACCAGCCACTATGGCAAGTGACTAACCATGTGTGGCAGTGGAGCAAAACTATCTTGCCACTTTGCAGCGAGGGCAAGAATCACTGTTTGCTGCCACAGAGAAGAAACCTGACCTTTGGGTTTACACATGTCCTGCAACCAGAATTTCTACATACAGGCAAATACAGGCCACTATTTCAGATTCAAATACAGACCATTATAAACCAGTGTTGCTGAAATAGCACTTCCTTGGAATTTTGCTGCATATGATGAGCGGACAGCCAAAAAGGCTTTTTTCCCTGTAATTAATATCAGTCTTCTAAATAAGATAATGTATTTGGTTGTTAGTGTCATTAACATTAAAACAAAGAGTCCTGAACATCGCCCGTTACGTAAGAGTTTTCCTTTTGCCACGGCGTGCTGTCCTGACCCCTTCTATACTGATCTTTCTCTCGAGTCGAACACCGTCTTGCTGCCGAGGAAGGTGAAAAGGTTTGGGGTGTGTAGCCACCATTAGGCTGGGAAGCTGCTAGGACCAGTGAAATGCAGCCTTTGCTTGCATTCGTGTATGCCGCTGTGACTCGACTTACAGCTCAACAACAACAACAAACGGTAACACGGCAGGCACGCTGAAAGTTAAAGTTGTCCACGCAGCACCTGCACACATTGGGAATTGTTTTTACGTCTGCTAGACACAAGCGAAACCAACTTATCAACTAGTGTTTACTTAGTGACTCATAGCTCTGCACTTGCTAACGCTATGTTCACCGAGTACAAACAGAGGTTTTATCATTTATGCTAGCCTATTAGCCTGCTCAGCTAGCTACCATGCCTAGCCGCGCAAAACGTTATCAACATTTCTCGTAGAGGTACACTATCTCACCTTCCGCGATCACCCTCCTGATCCTCAGTTTCATGTCACCCAGCTCAACGACCTGTCCGACGAAGTCATTCTGATCCCGGCTGGCCGCTCCGGACGAGCCGGGCCCGGCTAGGAAATCCAGTGCCGACTGGAACAGGGACATCTTATCCAGCAGCGCCGTGCTTCAGGCTCACAGAAGCCGGCTCCGGGTGAAGGAATGAGCTGTCTAAATCCCAGCAAGCTCAGCGGAAAAGCTGTACGGCGGTTTACTCTGTTATGTTAAGACTCGCGATCGGGTGATATTATTCTTTCGCTGGAAGCAAACATCCTCTTCCTGCTGCTAGGCTGAAGAGGCCGCCACCATCGCCGATGCTACTGACTTCCGCGAAGGGCGATGACGCCAGGACACGATTCAGTCATGTGACGTAGAGAGGGAAGGAAAAAAAAAAAGTACGAAACAAAAAAAAGAGGCCTGTCTTGTCATGTTTTGAAACGTGGGTATGTTGCAACGTGTACAGCTCCGGGCTTTAACATCAATACGCGGCTACGCCGAGTGAGTTGGATAAAGTTGTTTTTGTGTCCGCAGAGACTGTACACGGTAAAACTTGGTACAGGTTCCACTGGCAGTAAACGTTATGTATGGCCGGGCTACGACATAACTAGTACATATCACTCCATGTATCTGTTGAGTGATGGAAAGCGCTGAAATGTGAGCGAAAAAAATAGGGAATCATAAGAATATTTACAGGAAAATAAAGACGTATATACTGGCAGTAAAAAGACACAATACTTAAAATGAAGAAAAAGTTTTGTGGTGGAGTACATATAACCCCCCCCCGACAAGGAATTCACGGGCCTACCTAAAATGCACGTAGGCTCATAAGATCCTGAAAATGTGTAGTATAACAGGCTTTGGCAATGAAGCGTTTCAGAAACTTTCTGTTCGAGAAAATGCCCTCTCTGGTCGTGGGCACTGCGGAGGGTAATGGCAGCACTTACGCGGACCTAGGTCTTCAAACCAAAGGAAAAGGGGGAGCTGTGATATAAACTCCTATATACAGATTCACACATGCGTGAGAATCCCCATTTTACACAGTATCGTGTACTCGGACGCCATCTACTGGACTGCGTCCGATTCAGGCTCCTGCTCCGCAAAGAGTGGCTTTCAAGTAGTGCATCAGTTGAACGTGTTTAAATGATTGAATGACCATGTCAGTAGGTAAGATAGCTTATCAGCTATGCAAAATTAACCACGGATCATCAATATTAATTTGATTTAGTTGATGAAACCCACATTTTTTAAATATACATTATTTTATTTTTTTTTTTACAGTGTTTATCCTGTTTTTAATATGTGCTGTTCTGTGGCTTTTGTTGCAGCCTCTGCTAATTCTCTGTTCCACTGTGGATTAATGTGATCTGCACTCGCCTTCTCAGGTCTGTGATTTACAGATGTGTCCATGCAGTTATTTTATACTTTATATTTAACTCATATAATCTGGTGTCAGTTGGCCAAATCCTCTTAGCTCTTGGTCTGGATCTTAGCCTCCTTTCTGAAATACCCCTTGGACCCAGAGATGATATATACATTTTAAGGTCAGAATCAGAAAATGATCAATATATTATACGTCGACCGGTCAGTGTGCACATTAACCCGCCGGTGTAGTGAATGGAGGAAAACAGGTGGGTGGAAAAACGCCACTGTTGTGCATCAGTAGATGAATGTATATATTAGCCAACTTCAGCGCACACACAGTCAACACATGAACACAGTCAGTAGCTGACAGTTTGAATGCATGCCTCATGAGATGATAAGGAATGGAAGATTTTTCAGAAAGCAATTCATTTAGGTCTCAGTATTTTCACTACCATATACTCAGATAACATGTATTACTGCAAATCAGAGAGTTACCTTCTGTCAGACTATGCTTTTGCTTACATCATTAGGTGAAATCTGAAAAACGAACACGACTTCTTCAAATTACTATAAAGATATAAAGCCAAGTAGGTTCACTTTGGGTCCATTTAAGATCCAAAGAAAGCAAAAAATCTTATGTCTATGCATCACTTTTTAAATCATATGAAATGATTTTATTAATCAGCCTCCATCCAACACATTTCTGCTGCAATATCAGACTGCAAAATTTCCTGTGCACTTACAGACATACCTGGTTGACTAAGCAGCTTGTATTTTTGCCCCGTTGGGTTCATTGTGGGTTGTTCTCGATAAAAATTATAAGCTAAATGCAGTGTATTGCAAAATGTTAGAAATGACAGTATGCATGTTACACATTTTACATCACAGGATCCAAAGGGCAGTCAGTGCAAGAGTATTCCATGAAGAAACAAAATGACAGTTGTAGCTACTGCTTGTTACAAAATGTGAATTTTGGCTGGACTGCGGGACATATGAGCTGATGCGGAGGAAGAGCCAGGATAAACAGATAAAAGAGGCACTGTGGAGTGAAGCCAAGGTCCATTTCAGGTCAACTTCAATGTCTTATCGGCCACAAAGGGGTTTTTTCTCGGTGAGAATGGAGCATATACAGTGGCCTCAGAAAGTATTCAGTCCCCTTCACTTTTTGCACACTTTGTTGTGCTGTAAAATGGCCATGCAAGGAAATTTTGCCCATCAGTCTAGACTCCATAACCCATAATGACAAATTGAAGACATGTTTTTGGATTTTTTTGCAACTTCATTATAAATCAAAAACTAAATCTGTCATTTATAAAATATTCAGACCCTTTGCTGTGGCAGCCCAAACTGTGAACAGGCGCATCCCGTTTGATTTAATTATCCTTGATATGTGTCCAGAACTTGACTGGAGCCCAACTGCGACAGACTGAATTGATCGGACATAGTTTAGAAAGGCAGACAACTGTGTATATAAGGTCCCATAATTCACACTGCATGTCAGGACAAAGACCAACCCATGAAGTCCAAGGAACTCTCCGTAGACCTATGCAACAAAATTGAGGCATTGATCAGGCGAGGGGGAAAAAAGCATTTCTAAAACTTTTGAGTGTTCCCAGGAGCACAGTGGCCTCAATAATTGTGAAATGGAAGAAGTTTGGAACCAAGTTTGGAAGTTTTGGAAAGTTGGCAGAGATGGGAGACGCTGCTGGAAGCACGACCATCTCAGCAGTACTCCCCCAATCAGGCCTTTATGGTAGAGTAGCTTGACAGAAACCGTTTTGAGTAAAAGGCATATGAGAGCCTGCGTGGAGTTTGATTCTCTGGTCCGATGAGACAAAAAAAATGAATCCTTAAAAGAACTCCAAAGAACTGTGTCATTACCTAACTAATACCATCCCTACGGTGAAGCACGGTGGTGGCAGTATCATGCTGTGAGGGGGCTTCTCAGCGGCAGAGACAGGGACACTGGTCAGAATTGAGGGAAGGATGACGGCAGCCAAATACAGAGAGGTCCTTGAGGAAAACCTGCTCCAGTGTGCGCGTGACCTGAGACTGGGGCAATGGTTCACCTTCCAGCCCGACAATGACCCGATACATATAGCTGGAGTGGCTTCAGGACTCTGACTGTCCCTGAATGGCCCAGCCAAAGTCCGGACTTTAACCCAATAGAACATCTGCGGACAGACCTCAAGATGGCAGTTCACAGACGCTTCCCATCCAATCTGATGGAGCTTGAGAGCAGAGAAATTTGCCTCGGAGGGCTCTATTTGAAATCTGCCGAAAGTAAACCAAATAGCCCAAAGTTTAAAGGTTATTTTTCTTTATAGGATTGTTTTTAGGTGAAAGTGTTTTTCACAATTCAAAATATAAAAATGCATATTCTGTATTTTTTGAGTCCTATGGAACATATACTAAGAACAAAAAACACTGAAAATCTGACATCCAAACAACTTAACACAAAACTTGCACCTAGTATTGGACCGAAATCGCCATGCACACTTGAGGTTTAGAGTGCAACCAGAAGAAGTCGAGGCACTTGTGGCACACAATGCATGTGCAACGACCGGAGTGTGAATCGGACGCAAATACGCCTCTCAAATTACTACTGTCACCCTCCACATTACTTCTCAGAATTTACTGATATTTACACAGCGGGATGTCGTGGCCAAAAAAATCTGGAAGTCCGATATAATTTACTGGTGGCCGTGCCAGCTTTTGTGTTTAACAGTGAGCTCGTCAGCAGTGCCACCTGCTTCCCTATTGTAAAAAAAAAAAAGTATAGTACAGTACAGTATATGGAATTTGAAAAAAAGATCAAGGCCAACAGCTCATCTTAGCAGTACCTTTCAGTAACAATGTTATCATAGAAATAATTGTACACTCACCCAGGTACTAGTGCTATCATCATATCATGTCCCACCTACACTTTTTCCTGTGCTTTGGCCAATGCTCTTATCAAGGTCTTACCAAAACCCATCCGATAGACATTAGCCAAAACATTACAGGCGGCGTGGCTGACAGTGAGGTATGCCACATAATTGTGCAAATCAGACAACACGCTGTGGTTACTCGGTGCCCCTCCTGTGATCTCACAATATCGATTTATAAAACAATTTCTCGTTTGGGTTTCTGGTTTGAGGAGATAAGAGGCCTCGATTTTTGCAATCCGGACTCCTGAGTCTCTGCAGCTTTTAAGCACGCAGATGCCTAGATTACATAATAGCGTAAGACAGGCTTACAACATTTGTGTTAGTCAAGGGCTCTGCCTTGCTTTCTGCTTTATGGTACATGCTGTGCCAGAACACACAGCAGTGTAAAGTGTCAATATACAGTTATATATAGAGAGATTCTCATTCGCTGCTGCGGTGGTGATAATAATGCAGCCACAGACGAATCGTTCAGCGTGGTTGTATTTTTTTTTTTCTCCCTAAGTTTGTGTGTGTGCTTTACAACCCCACACATGCATGGGTTGATTTTCAGCTCAGTGTTTAATGTAGATGGATCACGTTTCCACTTTGCACCTGGTAGACGACTGTCAAGGAGCAGAGAGCAAGTGAAGGGTACTGGGGACCGGCACGGCGCCCGTGTCCGACGGCAAATAAAAGACAGCCCTCGGTCGTTACAGCGTGATCGTCATTAGTAGGGCAGGCGAGATCAAACTACACGGGACATGACACGACAAAACTGGAGAAGAAATTTTCCACCGTCGACTTCAGATGGCACCACTGCCAAACGAGGAGGATCGTTCCTGCCTCTCCCTGATTGGGCACACCCCTAAAACGATCCTACGTTCTCGTTCTCTGATTGGCTAATATCCCTCGAAGCACTAGGGGCCAGCCGGCCGTCGGATTGCACGCACCGCGCATAGACCGATATGTTGGTCGATGTGGAGCCATTGGATGAGGACCAATCAAATCCTTCATTTTGTCTGGCAAGGTCTCAGCGTGCACGAGAGACTCCACTGTACAATTGTGCTGCGCGTTCACGTGTGGGAGACGTTCAAAACTTCAACGGGGTGAATTCTAAAAAAGACTAAATTTATTTATTTATTTATTTATTTTTAAGTAAATGCATTTCCATTGGCAAGTGGAAAATCTCGTATTAAACAGCCAAGGCTGTACGGTGCAATGGCAAACTATTAATTTGGTCTGTATGGCCAGTATACGATTTTGCATCCATTCAAGAGGCATCTTTTGAAAACAGACATGAACAGATTTTGGAATAACTTGCATACTTAACATCTGTTACATTAATTCTAGGGATACTTTTGGCACAATGGCTGAAATTTCTTGCGGTGGGTACAAACTGGTTTGGTGGCCCGGGCGACAAAACAGGAGAGACAGGTCTGACAGTCACAGACAATGTATGAGACGCATACTGCCCCAACAGCGGTAACACTAACACACAAGCTCACACACATTCCAAGAGGACATTAGTGTGGTCAGGAGCCCACTGAGCTGCTAAAGTAGAAAAAAAACAAACAAAAAACTGTGTATTTAAAACAATTGGTCAGCTAATCGAGGCTGACTGTGATGCACCTGGAAAGGGAACCAATTAAATGGGCAATAAATGTGAAATGAAACTAATTAAGGATTGTAAAAGCAACGCATACACCATACAAATAGATGTAGTGGAGTAAAAAGCACAGCATTTGCCTCTGACATGTAGTGAAGTCAAGATAAAGTAGCATAAGATTGAAATAACTCAAGTAAAACACAGGTACATTACAATTATTATTACAATTATTTACAGTGCCTGAGTAAATGTTCTTAGTTACATTGCACCACTGCATTATAGTAACACTTTTTTGTCCCCAAATATTTCTTTTCTTTCTAGATTTGGGGAATCGCATATTTTGAATGAACTTGAACAAATTATAATATTTGTGGTGGGATGCGAGGTTTTTTCATATCCAGGATCTGGATACTTGCCTATAATATACAGGACGAGACTTTAATTCTAGTCATACATTTGTCAGAATATCTGTAATGTCTTTTCATACGTTGAGTGTATCATCTTTTAAATTAAACAGCGGAAATGTGAAAGCATGCAACTCATCAAATTATGATATTATTTCGGTAAGATGCAAGCGTTTTGATATCAGTGGTCTCATTCCTTCAACCTCATTTTAGTGGCCCGCAATTGTCCACTTAATCCCACATATTCGACCACAATTAGGGTCTGAAATATTGATATTAAAATGTATAGATGATTGCGTACATACAGCTATCTATACTGAAGACTGAGAGGCCTTTTTCAGACACTACGATTAAAATATCACCATAATCATTGATATGCTTGGAACCCCATTGGGGGCCCCTTTGTAGAAGGCTTCTTGCTCGCAGGCAAGGGAGCTGTCGTGCGGTTTATATCCTGTGTAACAGTACTGAACAATGTGATCGCTGAACCCGCCTCGCGTCGTACGTCACTAAGCCGACACATGGCCCGTCACTTCTTCTGTCTCAACCCCACGCTTGGCTCTGACAGTGAAGCCTTGCTAGGTGTCGCGCACTCCAGCTCCCGAGCCGGTCAAACTAAGCAGGCTAGCCGACGATCTAATTTAAAAAAAAAAAAAAAAAAAAAACACAAACAAGCCCTCGCCTCAGGGACAGTTAGCTTCAGCAAGGCGCTCGGGACTCGAGCTAAACGTTGTTTGGCAGCCCACGAAAGGGGGGGGGGGAAAAACAAAAAGAAAGATGTCAAAAGACACAGAGGGGAAGAGCGAGAAAATCATGGATATCGAGAGCAAGGTGTTGTGGTACCCGGACTCCAAGAGGAACACGCAGATGGACAAGTTTAGGATACAGGTCAACCGGGATTACGGACTTAATCTGGGTGAGTGGAGAAGAGGGAGGGAGGGAGAGACACAGACACAGAACCAGGCAGACAGAGAGTAGGTGTCTTGACTGAATACGAGTCGCATTTTATTGAGCCTACGAAGCCGAACAGAAACACACGAATGCACCAGTGTCTTCTCCCTCCGCTAACTCTCAGTATATGTTACGTAAATGTCTCGCAGACAGCTCATCATCTCCAAGGAAAAGCTGCTTTGCACTGCAGCGTTTCAAGCTAGCTGGTCTGCAGCCATTAAACCAGAGGGGTCGCAAGATGATTAAGAAGTAAGCAACGAATGTTGTTTATTTTTTATTAGTTTAAAAAATAAAAAATAAAAATACAACTGCCCCCCCCCCCCAAAAAAAAAAAAAAAAAAAAAAATTAAAATCAAACGACCTGAGATGACAGCATCAGTCTGGACTATCTGCTACGAGCTCAAAGACACGTGCAACCTGATATGCGATTTGCGAGTAAGCATTTCTTTTGCTATAAAGAGTCATGATGGGGAGCCGTTGCTTTAAATTCTGCTCGGAGATCCGCCTGCGTTTGTAGAGCTCACCCTACAACCTGTGCTTTTTCTCTCCGTCGGTCACTGGATTTCGAGGAAGAAGCCACATCTCTGTGAACCCCCCCCCCCTGGTGGGAGGGAGATATCTTTTAACCTGTAGATGTAAATACAAACAGTGTAGAGCGTAAAACAGTACCCCTCTGGTTTAATCTAACTGAGATCACTTATGGCTTTTGGCATTTTGGCATTAATCTTTTAGCCATGTACGGAGGTTATCAGTGACTTGAAACCTGGGTTTGCAGAACATAAGGCCATGGTTTGTAGGAGTTTCTTTGGCGTGTGGTTTAGTTGATGGTGATTAATGGAGCATGACAGCCACATGGAGGCTGATTTCAACCCATGATGTTGCCAGTAATCAGTTTGTCTTTTTATGTGCTAGTGTGTAGTGGTATGTAATGTGCACGTGGTACTAACGTCTGATCTTTTCTTGTATTTACCCACCTGTAGCAACTTCACATTCTATGTTTGAGCTGATAGTCGCAACAGCAGATTCATATTCTGCCATAAATCTGCATTAACCACTGACGTTTGGTCCTCTAGCGAACTACAGCGACCTGTACCAGTGGTCGGTGGACAGCTACCCAGTGTTCTGGGCAAAGGTGTGGCGCTTCTGTGGAGTGGTCTTCTCCAAACCCCACGAGGAGGTGAGTCCAACCTCTGCTGCTACATCGTAACTATAAGTAGAGGGGTTTTTGATGTCAACCCCAAATACAACAACCATATTCATTATTATAAGAAGAATGAAAATCAAAGATCTGGCAATGAAAACAAAAATAAAGTCAAAATTTTAAAATAGAGTAGGGCCCACAAAGGACATTTTTTTAGGTTCTGAAGTGACTGCTAGAAAATCATCATAAGGATTTAGTGAATGATCAGCATTTCACCTGTGGGAGTTTTCTCTTCTTTTTTTAAAGTGGTAATTTTCAACTTTGCCAGTCTGCTACGTTCTTACCTCTGAAAAGTAGTACATTGCCCTCCTTTTAAGGTCATACTTCAAACATATCTTATTTTGAACCGACATTTGGCCATAACCTGCAAATATTGGGCCACATTCATGAAGCAGACAATTTCAGATAAACTTTACTGTATGTGTATGAACTGTGTGATTCACCAATTTTTTTCTTATTTCCAAGATGTTTGTATGTAAATGTTAAAAAGGCCAGTACCACTTGGATTATGCCGCCCCTCACTCTTAGAGTGGTATGTTCCATCTCTCCCCAGTATAGTGCATGGAAATGTTGTTGAGGAGGGTTTTTCTGAGTTCCAGTAGAAGCAAATTAAGTTCCGAAATGGGTTTCCTGCCTTTGTTTTGACTGTTGTGTGCATCCATTGAACTGTAAGTTATTTAAGTCACAAGTTAATATAGTTTCATTGACATTCATTCCCTTTTAGGATTATTCTTACTCTTTTTTTGATGTCTGCTACTCCTGGTCATACTAATTGCTAAGCCCATTTAAGAGCAACTAAATGTCAGTGGTGTTACCGCAGGTGCGTAGCATGTGCTTTAATGTCACTACCTTTGACATGCCTTCTTCCATTATTCTTCATTTGAGAGCATGTTGTATTGTTGCATCCACATTTAATCTGTAAATTTATTAGTCTGTACAAGCCGTCAATATTGATCATTTTCCGATCATAAATCAGTAGCACTGCATCAGTTTTTTCATTTTATAGAGTTGGATTTATTATTGTTATTATTGTATTTCGGTTTGCTTTTATAACAAAGCTTTCTGGTATCCAGGCAACCCACTTGTCATCTAACACTTAGGGTTACTTGGTTTAATTGTTCTGTATTATGATGTTCTTACTCAGTTTTACCCCCCCCTCCATTGTCAGAAACCACACACACATACTCATACCCTAATGTAAATTCAAACTTCTTATTAAAAAAACACCATGTTGATTTTGATCGATATTTGATGATGGCGCATGGCGTAAGATATGTATGTCAAAGTTTTTGGCTCACTTGATCAACATGATTTGCAACACAGATATCACTAAGAATTGTTGCATAGCCATCCTCCCATCCCAGCCATACCTCATAGCTATTGTGAACAAGGGTTTCTTAAGAGTCTGGCAGGCTCTCTGGTCACATGCAATGCTGCAACACCTCAATGGGTTATAGGTTATCATGTCATATCATGGTTTCCTGCTCCTGTGGCCTGAAAGGTCAACAGATGTTTTTGGTTTCTAATTTTAAATCAGACTGCCTCTATTTTCTTTTCCACACATGTGCAGAAAGTCATTATTTTCAATGCAAAGGCAGTTATCTGATATTAATAATGATATTAATAATCCTACATGAGCTGATACATAGTTAATTCGTGATTCACTGTAATCTTCCCTATATAAAATGCGTTTTGGAATGAGGGAATATCTCCACCTGATGACTCCTGTCAAAGTGGCTGCTAGAAAAGACAAATCTGCTGCTAAAGTGTACACCTGGTACATTTCTTTTTGCTGATAGTGTGTGATCATTTCCCAACCCTGTCTGAAATTCAAAGACTGTAAGCCTTATAATGGCATTTCAAACCAATTTAGCACATTTGTTGACATTAAAATTACCTTGTTTTACCAAGGCTACATTAAAAAGCTAGTTGGAAAAGAAGTTTCGCTGATATAAAAGTATCTTAATTTGTATCTTCATTGTTTAATGTACTGTCTAGCCTCTTAATGTTGTTTATTTCCAGGATATCCCTAATCCGGTGGGTGTGTAACAAATTACGTCTGACTTTATGGCATTGAGCACACCCCTTCTGTACACATACATAACACATTCCATGTCACATGCTGGCCACAGGTTCTTCTTATATCACACATGTTCTTACCCACCTAATCCAGTCCCATTGGATGGAAGTCAGGGGGACGATTAATCAGTCAATCACACATGTTTCATTTACACAGTGGGCTAAGCTATAAAGTCCCAATGTTGCCATGGATTTTTTATGACAAATGGTATTTCTTATGGATTTTTTTTTTTTTTGGGGTAGTACAGTAAAACATGTTCATCTGTCAGTTACAAGTAAAGAGGAGACCATAGTAGAGGTATATGTCTGAAGTGTGAAAAATAAAAATAAAAACATTATTGGCAACGCAATTTAATGAGAAACAACTGAAGGAAGAACCAAAGGAGATTTGATTATTTGCTAGCATGATCACCAAAGCTTCCCAGCCTTGGTCAATGACAATGGTCTCTCCATCCCGTCTGTTCTTTGTGTGTGTTTTATGGATGTATACCAGGTGGTGGATGCGTCCAAGCAGATCTCAGATGTTCCAGAGTGGTTTAAAGGGGCTCGGCTCAACTACGCTGAGAACCTGCTCAAACATGCGGACCAGGACAAAGTGGCTCTGTACGCCGCAAGTAAGTGTGAAGAGTGTATGGCGCTGATTTAAAAGCGGCAGTATGCAATATACAGCAGTATATGTGACAGTGCGGCACCTTAAGTGGTGGCTTTACCAAATCCCTAATCTTGGCAATGTTGATTCTATGCACAGGGCAAACAGTGCACATGTTAACACACACATTGATTCTTAAAATCACACAACACAGCATTATTCACCCACCCGAACACACCTTTAAACACTGCAATCATGCAGGGCCAGTTAATTTTCAATTGTGTTTGTTTTTTGGTTTGCTTTACTTAGTATCTGTGCATCCGATGTTCTACACAGTTTGGTTTCCCCTCTCAGCTTACCTGTGTGTCACAGTCACTGAGATTGTGGTTCTTTCTCCTGAGTCACACACATTGTGTATACTTGCCGTTTTACTTCATCTTCAGAATTTCTTTTTTCAAATGAAGAAAGTAGAAGGAAAGTTAGGAGGACATGAAAGAGCAGTGTTGAGGGGGCATTTGAATACAGAATCGATCCTGCGGTGAACGTAAGGCTGCATACGTCACTTTCTATAACCGCTGCTCCCTGCTTTACCTCTCAAGACTGTCACATACTAATGGATAGGCCCTTCTTTATTGCTGCATGTGTGTATGAGGGAGAGTGAGCTCTTGCACAGACACATACATATTCCACACGATCTACATCAGGAGCTGGAATGTAATTATGAGAAGGCCCATTGGTCACGATACTGTGGAGCCTCTGTGAATGTCAGTAAACTATTACTTACAGAGATAATAGGACTGTTGCTGTCTCTGGCTCTGTCCTGCCACACTATCTGTATCTATTTGCGTCTCCATCTCTGTCTCCCCGGTTTTATCCCCACCCACCTTGCCTTGGTTTTTAATTTCAGGGGTTTCATTTGCCTTTATGTCAGTCCATAGACAAAAACATTATTTGCAAAGTGGTACGCAAAATCTGAAATGTCTTAACCAATCAAAATATATCTAGATATCTGCGTTTTTTTCTGAATCAGTTTTTGAAATGTACATATTTATCTGTTTCGTTTCTGTGTCTCACTCTCTCTTTCTGTCTATTAGGAGAGGCAAATGAGGAGATTGTGAAGGTGACGTTTGGGGAGCTCAGGCGTGATGTGGCATTGTTTGCTGCAGCCATGAGGAAGATGGGAGTCCAGACTGGAGACAGGGTTGTAGGTGAGTATTGCTCTCTGTCTCATTGGGGGTAAACGAGAGTATGGAAAAAACAGGGGTGGTACATGTGTTTTATATAACCTTTTTTCAGGCCAAGTGATGGTTGATCACTGGCCAAATTTTTTGGTAGATTAGACAGGTTGGAGGACCAGCATTTCTCGTGGGCTGGTAAAACAATAATTGTAGCTGCTCCTCTCCTGACTTGTTTCTTTTTACCCCTCTGTCTACTTTATCCTTTCCAGTCCTCTTAGTTGTAGCCTGTTGCAGAATAAGTTGGACATGGGTTTTTTTTTTGCCATTAATTGTGTGCTTTAGTTCGCAATGGCAAGGAGGGCTGGCTGTCTTGGCACAAGTCGCACCTCTCTCTGAATGCCTGCATTTATTTCTTTCAAAGTTAATGTTTGTTTTTCTGCAAGGCACCACTGTACAGTGCAGTCATACAGAGCCACGCATTCACACTGAGCAGTGCTGCCAGTGCAGCAACAGGAGCTTTAATGCATGTCATATACATTTCCCCACCCCAATTTGTGAGCTATCTGAAAACAATTCAAGTGTCAAATGCTTTTAAGAGCTTATCTTTCTCACCTTCTTAACTTGTTGCCACATTGCTGGCGGTGAAAATGCACATTGAGCTGTTAGTGCTCGGATATCAATAATTTAGTTACTTTGGGGTTGTCAAACAAAAGTATTTCACATTTCTGAACTGAATTGTTCAACAGACTCCACGAAGAAAGGAAAAACGAAGTTTGGTGGCATTAAGAGGTTTTCTGATCTCAAAACATACACCCATACCAAAACCTGCTGATACTGTACTTAAGTATAATTTGTTTATTCAGCTATTAGGATGACTCCAACCCCTCCAACCTCAAAATCATGGGTGTCAGTCCTCCTAAATGAGTCAGAAGATCCAAAATTTGGTGTTTGGTAAATTTGGTATGAAATTCAGCATGAGCATAAATCCAGCTTGATTCGGCATTGGTACACTTCTTCTTCTACCCATTCATGAATTTATACTGCATCTATCTTTTATTAGTGCTGCAGACAATTATGCCTTCAATATTGGACATATACAAAAAAAACAAATTAGGATAATGTAATAACAAAGACTCTCTCAAAGCTAAATAACAAATCATTTCAGACTTGAGTCGATTTTTCAAAAACGTAGTTCGTCGTTGCTTGTTGTGAGGACAGTTCTGAGGTATATGACTGTCTGACTTCACTGAGTCTTATCTATCCCCGTCTATGCGTCATTCTCTGCTCTGTGCCACTTTTCCAGTCATGACGCTGAAACGCATATTGAGTTGTTTGTGCTGTGTCAGTATCAGGGCCCTCAGTTACACTGGGGTTGTCAAACACTAGCATCTCAGATTTCTGAACCATTCATTCTTTGAAGCAACTTCTGTTTCTGCTCAAGATGGATTTAACACATTGTCCTAAACAAGCCTTTTGGTTTCAAATGTTTTTATCTTTGGATAAAGATGAGAGAGAACAGGCACAATAGTTTAGAGGTCACAGAAAATGCATGTGGATTTAAAAAAAAAAAAAAAAAATCATTGTTCGAAAGCTGAGCAAGAGGGAACCGATAGGGAGAAAGACATCCAAGCTACAATGACCCCGAAATTTGTCAAAAAATTTAGGTATGAAAGGACGGAAAACTGTACAGAAGTGTACAGATTCTTATACACAAGTGTATAAGAAACAACAACTTACAATTTTGAGTCATCCTTCACAAAACTGTAGTTTATAGAAGAGAACCGGAAGTTGTGCTGGGCAGCTCCCTGGCACGACTGTGACTGTGAACTGTGGCCTACTATATTCTGACATATGTTCCAAAGCTTTCCTGACTTTATTTTGAAGCAGCAATGTGTGTTGCTATTCATGAGCTCATATTTAGCAACTCTCTCCAGGAATGACTAGGGTGTATGAGGAAGTTCATGTGTGTTCAGAGGAAAGATGGATAGTGCGGCAGGAAAATCCATTAGCTAAATTATTTAAGCTCTGTGGGAATCTCATTAGAAAGACGGGAGGGACGGAGGGGCAGAAAGGGAGCTGTAGAAAAAACAGAGAGACAGAGAGAGACATCAGCTCCTGTATACCTCTTTCCGTTATTTTCCTTACATATCTAAACACAAATCTGTGGGTGTGTGTGTGTGTGTGTGTGTGTGTTTGACTGTGTGTCCTCACTTGTGTGTGTCAGACCCAGAGACGTCCTTGCGCCCAGGTTGTAAATAAAATGACATGTCAGTGTCTGTAATCCAGGAGATATATAAGCACTTAGCTGATGAAGCCAGCCAAGCTTTATAGCAGGACATGAGCCAACCCAGCATGCGCACACACACACACACACACACACACACACACACACACACACACACACACACACACACACACACACACATTCTCTGTTTCATGCAGTTTTTACTTCCATTGCTCTTCTCCGTGGTCCTATCGTCTTTAACATCACCCTCCCTCCTGTTATGAAGTTTATAGCGTTCACACCCACTGTTCATCCACTTGGGAATGCATATTCTTTCAATTATGTGTCATGAAAAATACACACTGAGCAAGCCCCAGTCTTAGGGTTGACTGTCATGAATGTGTACTCAATCATATAAGACATAACTATAGCAGTATTATAATGTCAGTGTGTTGTGTGAAGAAGGCCTGCAATCAACTTTAATTCAGATAACTATTTTCTTGTTTAGCGTTAATCAGAGCTGCGTTTACAGTCCTTTGGAAGAAAAAAGAAAAAAGCTTATTCTGATTTTTAAAAGACAAAACCTCAACTGACACCAGCCAGCGTTTTCCAGATGACTAAGGAATTTGTGCCAACAATGATCTAGTAACATTGCACCCATGGGGTCAACATGGTGTAGCTCTGGTTAAGAGACTTGTGAAATCTCTCCTCTCCTCTTATGTCCTCTTTTCAACATTCATTGCTTTATTCTCGTTGTACTGCCAAAGAAGTGGTGTCACACCACAGGACCTATTAAAATTGGCTTTCATTCAGTGGTCACCAACAAGCAAGTAGACATGTAAAGTTTTATAGTAGTATAAATGACTAAACAGATAGTGAGATCATAGTCCATGACGCTATTTGTCTTGGTCCAGTGTAAGATGATGATTCATGGGAGTACCCGTAAAGCCGGTCTAGCAGGATGGTGATCAGTCAGCCTGAGGTGTCATCTGGCCAGGATCAGCTTCCTGGTTACCGTAGCCGTCGGCATAGCCACCATAAAAAGATTGGTCGTGATTCATAGGAAGTGACAGCATTGTTCAGATTGCCTGGCAGGAAGTGCCATCTGTATTAGTGTTTCAGTATGTTAGACAGGATACATGTTATGTGTTTAAAGGTAGCATGAGAGCCCCAGTGTGGGGCTTATCAACTGCTTTTAATTTGATGCCATAGTTTCTTGTGCACAGTAATTTGGGCAGTGGCCATTTGGGTCCTCCCTGGTATTTTGTGTAGTATTAAAGACAAAATGGTATGACTGGAGGTATACGGTATTAGGGGTTCATAATACATCAATACACAATTACCTTATCAAAATCTTACAATAACTGCTTAAAAATATGTTAACTGTATTAAACATTATGCCTGATATATGAATGCTATTAGATCTGGGTCATAATAATGAGTTGTTAATTGATTATAAGTACCATTGTGTGTTTTTTTCATTTATCTTAGTCATAATAAACTATTTTTCTTTTCTTTTTTGAGTATAACTTTTAAAAACGTTATATTAAGGGCTATATGGGCACAAAGAACCACAGAGTGTATAGAAAGTAAAAATCCACCGCTAGTGGAAACCTGTGGAAACTGGAGTCATTATTCTTGCACATTATTCTTGTGCATCTCTGTTTGGTATTCGTTTCCTCACTGCAGTTATCAATAAATCTCTCTCTGATTTTTTTTTTTTTTTTTTTTTTCTCTCTCCCTCACTGATCGTCTGTGTCTGTCCAGTGGAAAAAAAACTTGTAGCTTCCTTGGGCACCATTTCCTATATTGATCAAGGAATATATCACGGCAAGACAGCAGTTATGATCTCAGCTCTCCTTGTTAAAAATGAAATATCCTCACTCATTCCTCCTCCTTTTAAAGTCTAATTTTTTTCACTCTCTTCTTTTGAAACAAGTTGCTTTATCTCACAGTATTTCTGTCTCTGCCCTTCTCTCTTTACTCTTCTCTACTTTACTTCTGTACACACTGAATAAATTGTATTTTTTTAGGCTATATTTATCTTAAAAGTCTAGGTTTTTTTGTTACATATTGTGTGTAGTCTGGGCAACAACATTGCACAGTTGTAAAGCAGTATTTGTCTCTAAATTTGCTAGTGTTAGTAAGTTGATGATGCACTTATGCGCATTCAGTATGTGCAGTCATGGTGTAAATTTTTATGTACGTTGTACACTCCTCCTGATCTATATGTTTTATCAAAAGCCATCATAACACTTGGTTTCTAAGCGCTACATACAGCATATCTGTAGTGATTTTTTTCGATAAAAAGAATCTTGTGGATTTTCACTTAAACTTAATGTTTTCCTCCTCTTTCTCTCCTCTCTCCCCCTCTAGGCTACCTACCCAATGGCATCCATGCAGTGGAGGCCATGTTAGCTGCAGCCAGCATTGGAGCCATTTGGAGCTCCACATCTGTCGACTTCGGAGTCAACGTAAGGATTGTACTATACTGTTTGTGGCTTGTATTTTATTATTTACAGATGTTTGACGTATACTTTTCTCAACACTTTTATCCTCTCTACGTTAATCAGTCACCGGATTTCCATGCAGGGGGACGTTAAGATTTCTAATCTCAAGTGAATTTTCTGAGTGTAAAAAAATAAACAAAACCAAATTTATTTAATCTGCTTGTTTAGACATAGCATATGTCTCTTTTTTGAACTCTAAAGCACCTACCAGCGCTAGTAGGGTGTGCATTTTGAGTACTACTGTCACTGTGGCAACTTTGATCTCTATTCCTGGTAGACTTTGTGTCTTTCTCCTACTGAGCTAGGCTGTCTTTTATCTAATAGGAGATTCCTGATTGTGGCAAAACAGACATGTATACAAATAAACATATACATGCATAGAGTGAAAGGAGGACGAGGTCTGCGACGCAAAATATCGTGTGTGGGTTGAGCAGGAGTGTAATTAACTCCATCCTGCATCAGCTTCTTCCTCAATGGTCCTTTTGTCATCATGGTCTCTGCTTTTTTTTTTCTGGTGTGCTACTACCCCTTCTGGCAGATCAGAGAACAACTCTTACTATCTTGATGTAAATCTTTCAATCAAACATGACCATTCCAGGTCTATCTTGTGAGTGTCAGTAAAATTAATTTTATCCCTCACTTCTTAGAGAGTTTTAGCAGGCTTGAAGGTTTTCTGCGGTTGTAATTATTTGTTCTTATTTATTTATTTTTTCACTTCTTTTAAGTTTTAACTTTCTCTCTCTTTTTGTCTCAGGGTGTCCTTGACAGGTTTTCTCAAATCCAGCCCAAACTTATCTTGTCTGTTGCCGCCGTGGTTTACAATGGCAAAACACATGACCACATGGAAAAGCTGATAAGTGTTGTCAAAGGTCGGCACACACATTTGCTTACGGACTAATGTCTCTGACCATTTGCATTTTTACATTTTAGGTTTAGTTTTTGCTTTGCTGTAGAGGCCAGGGTATGTAGTCAATGTGTGCCAATATTTGTTTGATATTGTTATAAATGTTTTTGGTCTCTTTATAGCAAATAAACCTAGAAGGAATTTCTGCTAAGTAGCAGAGGGAGACATTATAGGGTAAAACCAGTAGATTAGAATAAAGTAACTCTACTGGGTTTTAAAAGTGTTTGAAATGGAGAAATTAATGCAGAACAGATGCAGGATAGATGTACAGAAGGAAGTAGGATTTCTTAATCTGCTAGTACAGGAATATTCAGAGAATTACTAAGAGTCATCGCTCCTTACTAAGCTTAATTTTTAGTGACTTCCACTAAGAACCAAAATATGTTCTCATTTTCATGAAAATAACACTGGGATTCCTACGGGAACCCATTCGGCTTTCCATGAGGCATTAGTTTGAAGAGAACAAAAATGCGTCAGCTTTTCTTTCTGTCTCTGACCTCTAGGTCTGCCTGACCTGAAGAAAGCAGTTGTGATTCCCTACGCTCGCTCCAAACACGAGACTGACCTCTCCAAGATCCCCAACAGGTGTGTGTCTGTGGACACAACTGCACTGAAACTTTTAACAGATATTTTTTTTACATGACAGAGAGCAGGTCAGCGGGCCATCTTCCGCACACTATATATTGTATCAATCTTTTTCTTAAATTTCTCTACAGTATATTTATAGACGATTTCTTGGCATTGGGGCGTGGTGAGGCCGGCCAGTTTCCTCAGTTGGAGTTTGAGCAGCTTCCATTCAGTCATCCTCTGTTCATCATGTACTCCTCTGGAACCACGGGAGCTCCTAAATGTATGGTCCACTCTGCTGGGGTAAGAATCACACTGGCTTCCATTAGCCCATAATTAAAAAACTGTGGATCGCTCTGCCTCTGTTTGTTTGTTGAGCTGGCACAAACAAAATATCTCTCACACACTGTGGGTCATTTTATAAAATAAATGCAGGAATGGTGCATCTCATGTCCTTAAAATAACTCTTTGTCCCATTGGTTGTCCTGTTTTCTAAAAACAGAGTGGCTGTTTTTTTTTTTGCTTCTCAAAACCACAGCTGTTTCACATACACACATAAACACCTGCTCTCACATCTGAGAGGAGGAAGAAATCATTTGAATGATTTTAGAATCTAAATTCTAAAGTTGAGAAAATAATCTCACCACATGGTCCCTTCAGAAGCTGTTCTGGAGCTTTCAGTCGTCATCAGCAGATAGTTTTCCCAGGTGTTATGGAATTGTGTATGGCAAAGTTCCAATTTTTCCTCAACACCCTAAGGATTTCTCATTCATGTAGGTTTAAGAGCCGACATGAATGTAAAGTTCAGTTAAAGTTCGTTCTTGAACTTGGAAACAGTAGTTGAGAAAGCTTTCGCTCCACCAGGTCAATTTAGTAGCTGTTTTGGAGAGAGGCCGTTGACAATATGATGCAAAATTCTGAATGTAATGAAAGCTCCTGCTTACTCAATATCACTGCTGTCACAGAGTAAAACCAGTATTTTATGATTAATTCTACAAAACATGAAGAATGTGTCATGCCTTTATCCAGATTTTATCACACTTCTATTTGTATAGTTACTTTTTCAAGGCGACTAAATCAGATTACACCAGTTTGTTAGTTGCTCCTGACCAGGTCATTGACACAAGTATCACCTCACAGCAGCAGTAGTCAAAGCCATCTACTTAATGTGTCAGTCGGTTTTCCGTTACACTTTCCTCCACAAGATGGCAGCAGACCTCCATCAGCAGATCTCCGAAAGGTTATTCGCTGTCAGAAGGGAGTATGAATGACATTTTTTTTTTTTGCCTTGCTACATACCACATCTGAGTGAGCGAGAGTGTTAAATGAATGTGTGATTTCAAAAGGACCACTGCACTTTGAAGGCTGAAACACTCAACATTCAAATTGGTCAACACTCACAAACAAATGCATTCTCACATTTTCACAAAGCAGTTGTTTTCCCCTCTCTCCCTCTCCTATTTTTTCTTTCATTCTTCTCCCTCTCACTTTTTTACCCTCCCGTCCTTCTTTCACATTGGTTTTCTATCCTTAACTTACATGCATTTTCTCCCTTTTATCCCACTTAGTCCTCCTTTTGGGACTCTCATTAGGTATATTCCCCTGCTTTATTTCTTCTCTCCCCTGGCACCCTTTACTTTCTCTCCATTATTGCCTCTCCTTTTGTCCCCGTCTCTCTCTTTTATGCCCCGTCCTTCTCCCCATGCTGCCAATAATTGGACAGTAATGCGCTGGTGAAAACGTTTCGTATGGTGACGCTGGCAGTCCACTATGGCTTTACCAATTAGCCCCAGCGCTGTTGTGCTTTCTGCTTTGTTACGGCCCTGTTAACATGCTGTCAGGAGCAAGATGGCACGAACGAAGGACGCGCGTGGCAGCTGAGTCCTGCCAAATATTATACGCACATACATACATACACACACACACACATACATGGACCCTCTGTCTATGTGGATCGCAAAGTACACATAGGCTCAAAACTAAAACACACACAGTCATGCACATATAGTCATACAGTTTATATTCTACAATATATCAAAGTGTGACGGGTTATTGACTGTGGGAGAATTCACACTCTACCCAAATTGCCTTTTTTTTTTTTAAGAAGAAGCACTCCCGTGTGTTGTGTGTAGAAGCCTTGGTTAGAAGCATGTTCTGTGCGGCTTATCAATAAATATATTGATTATATATCAATAATCAATAAATATAAATGTCTTGATCGAAAATATGAATAAAAAAAAAAAAAGTTATGTCACATTAACAGTCTCTCTTTCTCTGCCTCCCTAGGGCACACTCATCCAACACTTGAAGGAACACATTCTCCATGGCAATATGACCAGCAGTGATGTCATCATTTACTACACTACGGTAGGTCCACAACCTTTTCACAAAAAAGGGGACACCCTCGTGGTACCAACATTTCTAAATCCTGGGGCTCTTTCCTCCGCCCTCCTACTGTCTCATCTCAGCTCTCCGCAGGGGTATGTTGTTTAATATTGCGGGGTATTATTAACCATGAGCCCGATCGCAGAGACAGACACAAAATGCACACACAAACAGATCTTGTCTAAGGAGGAGCATTGAGTTCAGAAGGTCAGAGCTGTTTATAATTTCTAGTTCCTACAAGATTCTAGTTTTTTTTTTTTTGATGATCAACACTGAGGAACCTAATCTTATGTTAATTAAATCTGCAGTTGTTGTGTTGTGGGATGTGTTTAAATATTATTGTGTCTATTTTACATATGTTTAGTCAGCCTTTAACTAAATCAGTAAATGCTTGTGTAGCAATAGATGTGGGAATTGATTAATCTGTTGATTTTTTTAATATTAATTGAATAATAGTTTGATCTATAAAATGTCAGAAAATATATAAAAAAAAAATACTCATAACAAGTTCCAAGAACTTAGGGTGACATCTTTGAATAGCTTGTTTTGTCTAACAGTTCAAAACCCAAAGTATTAAATTTATAATAGTAGAAAACAGAGAAAAGCAGCAAGTACCCACATCTGAAAGCAAAAACCAATGTACTTTTGGTATTTTTTGCTTGATAAATCAACTTAATCAAACCTGTGGAATCATCTGCCGTCTGCTGTCAGTAATTGATTCCCTGACTAATCGTTTCACCAATAGTTGGTATTGTATAAATTCTCCTATATACAATATATATCCTGTATTAGCCCTGTAGACAGACTTCATGCAGTAGAACCAGTTTCACCATTATTTGAATATATGAGGGATGGTGCCAAAGCTGTTTCTTAGCATGGAGTAAAAAGAGAAACACTATCGTGTGAGCCTCACATGATTCACAGTCTGCAGGAGTTTCTTCATTTTTCTACCCATTTACCCATGTTGATGAGAAAGGAGTGTTTATACCAGATAAACTGACCACTGTGTTTGTATCTGTGGTGTTCATAGACTGGCTGGATGATGTGGAACTGGCTGGTGTCTGCTCTGGCAGTGGGAGCCTCAGTGGTTTTATATGACGGTTCACCGCTAATGCCCACACCCAATGTACTGTGGAACCTGACAGACCAGCTGGGGTGTGTAAGCCTCACACCCATGCACAAATGCACAAACACACACACAAACGAGAGAGGCTGCCAGAAGAGAGTAACAATGACTGAATTGTTCTGCGGTTTATTGCTTTCTGCTGGAAGAAGAGTTTTATTTCAAAACCAAAAAATGCTCTTTGCAAACATACTTTTTTTATGAAGGTTTTTGTGTCACCATTGATATTAATATTTAGGTGATGATGATTGTCTTATACAACGTCTGAAAAACATTAACACAGATAATCCTCAGTACTTCATTGCTAATACATTCACTCTCAATCTTAAGCGCCTGGATCCTCCACAAAATTGCACAATGATTCATGGAATCGAGACTTATTTATTTCAACAAAGATGTAACAGAGTGCTATTAAATTGAGACTTGACATCAGAATATCCCTTGCATAGCCACAATCAGCTGTCCTGACAGAAGAAGGTTGAGCTGTAAGAATCATTAACAGTTATCCTCGGGTTTTGGTGTTAGGGTTTCTGTAAAGACAAACCATTTTTCCCTGATGTTCAAAACAAATTCCAAAACAAAACAAATCCCTCCAATTTCTCTATAGAAATTCTCTCAATATCGATTGCAGCTTTAATAAAATGCAGTCCAGCCCAAGGCATGCTGCATTTTCAGTAAGAGTTTCAAGTCACATACGATGGCTATAAGAACAAGTGTGGGTTTTTCCCTTTTAATATGTAGAGTTTTAGAAACAGGCAAATAGAGAATATAGAGAAAAATCTGACTATGAAATGAAAAATTGAGATGCAAGCAGACTGAGTCTAAGGTAGAGCAGGAGCAAAGGGGAAGGTATCCCTGGGAGATCTTGATTTTAACCACAGAACTGATCATTTGTTTAACCAACTGACGACTTGCACACACATGCCCACAAGAGCAGACCCATGAATAAAGATTTCTGTTTGTTCTTAATGTGTGTTATAACCGAGACCCTCAGCAACTGATCATACAATAAACATTTTTTTGTTTACTCACTGATTTATTACTGCTAATTTAAAATTAGAGAAGAGAATGGCTGGTCCTTTTTTTTGGACTGGTTAGAAAGACAACACAAAGAAAAATATAGAAGAAAGATGAGGGTAATGGGCTATAGAGTGGGTAAAAGACATAGTAAATTATTTTTACCTTATTTTATGTGCCATAGAATAGTAAGACTGTTATTTGGGGTATTGTTGAAAAAAACCCAATGGAAAACAGGAACAGGCTTTTTCGAATTTGCCAAAACTTGTTATGTCAAGAATCCAGACAGCAGATATACGAGTTTTACTGTATGTAGTGAATGCCTTGGTATTTGGAGAAAACATAGCTCTCGGTCTCGTCTCATAGTTCAGACTTACAAAAGGCACCCGAAAACCTGCTTATTGATCACCACAAATGGGCTGCCTTGCTGTCATTTTGAAAGTGCCAGTGATGAATTCTACTCAGCTGAACAGGCTGTTTTAAGTCACCAGGGTCAGCCATCCCTTAAGGCTGTTGTTATTGAGATTGATGGGGATGCTGTAAATTTGGATGAAAAGCTCAGGTTAAACTACGAGACAGACAGGGCCGCTGAGACCTCAAGTCTGCCATCTAATCAAGAGGAGGATGGTCATGCTATAAGATGTGGCCATGTGGACATCGCATATGAAGACAAGGGATTACATGCCATCTGATTTCAGATTTTGAAAAACATTTTCCCATTTGCCCAGGGCAGTTCACTTTAAATCCAGTTACGAAATCGGTTGGATTTGAATTGTTTGAATTTGACGAATGTCAACAGAAGATCTGGCGGAGAGTATGGTCCCAGGATACCAGAGTTAGATACTGTATAAACCCACTATAACCCACCTACTGTTGTACCCTGCATCCCCTTTCCTTTCTATCTCTGAACAAGTATTTTTACACAAGGTAGGTTCACAGTCAGTGTAGCACAGAGGACATTTACAGCAGATCCTATATCTTAGTAAATATTCTGTTACAACCCTCCCAACACCACCACTATCACCACCATAAACAGTAGAGTATAAACCCAGAATTGATCCTCAGAAGACGGCAAGAGAAAAGCTGAAATGGTCAACTACACAATTGTATGGTGGTGGCAATTAACTGGTTCAAATTAAATAGAAAGGGTGGATAGTAATTTTTTTTTTTTTTCTTTTTCCCCCCTAATTTTTCACCTGTATTTTAAGTATCTCAAAGGGTATGTAAGTTGTGTGTGCTCAGTAAACTCCCAGCATTTCCCATTAAAATTTGGGTTTTCGGGGCAGGGTAGTAGGCTGAGAGAGACCGTAAAATATAGTGGATAATTATCTCCAAAATATGATGTGCCAGTAGTTTGAGTAGTACTACGATAGGCCAGTTTGATCAGTAGTTTCCCTTTTCTTGGTTTTAAATTCAGCCCTTATGCAATATTCAAGTCAAGATGGCCTCTGAATATGGTCATTTATTCATTTAGTTAGTTTCAGTGTATGTCTTTATGTCACACAAAATATACACCTGACCTATTAACTGTACACAAAAGTAGCAGGGAGAAGAAACGTCTTACACTACAAGCCCCTCTCTTGAGAACTAAAATTGAAATAACAACGGTAACTGTAGCAGCTAACACTTCTTCCATTTTCTTTATAATAAGATCCAAATTGCATAGGCCTTTCTTGGAAATATCCGAGGAATTGTAGCTGATTACCAGCTAATTTGTTGGAAATTACGAGGAAAGTTCTCAGGCAATTACCTGGAAAATACAGGCCCCGTTATATAATGTGTTAGCTGAAATAATTTATGAAGATGGCCTGCCAATTCTTTAACAACCTATTTTAAGAACACAGTGGAAACACAATTAATCAGCACTCGTCTGAGCAATAATATACAACAAGGTGTCAGAATACATGAATAATCAGATGAGGTGGAGACAAAGAATGTGCTAAATTTGAAGTGGTGTGTAATTTGCTTTGTTCAAAACGGCAATACGTTTGGAAACTTTTCTTTGTGTAACCTATAGGAGATGCCCTCTTTTTTTTTTTTTTTTAACGGTCCATTATTACACTGAAAAGCATTTGGTTTCCAATACTTAGTATGAACGCCGTTGATAGACAGTGTGATTGATTCATCTGTTTTTAATTACCTAAAAGCATATATTAGTTCTGCTTTAAACTTTTATCATTCACTTCACACTGTTCGTAGTTATTTTAAAAATATTATTTAAAAAAAAAAAAAAAAAAGAATTTGTGTCATGTGCAAACAACCCTGACATTTCACAAATATTATTAAAGAAAGGGGTAAAGGAAATCCATGAGGAATCCTCTCACCCCTTAACACCTACCAAAAACTGCAGCTGATGTGCCCTTGAGCAGCCTTACAACAACAGCCAACAATTGAAGAGTGTGTCGTATGGGGCAGCTCCTGACCGCGAGTTATTGAGTGCGTTCAGTCCACCTTTTGGATTAAAAAAAAAAAAAAAAATGCTGTGTGGTCAGCAAAAGTGAGACCCTTTTAAGACAGTTATACCACAGGCACATATATTCACTGCAGTAGAGATGGCATATTGCCTTCAGCAAGAAAGGCGGTAATGGGGAGAAAAAATTGACACAGATGGGGAGCAGGGGAAAGCTATAGAGTGAAAGTGCCAAGAAAAACTACTTCTACAGCAGAAACTCAGAACAGGATTTGTTTGTAGATCCCAAAGCTAATGAGCTCCTTTCACAGTTTTACGAGACATTTGGATTATCATATACACAGTATTAGGATCTTCATATGATAAATTGTCCACGGTAAAGTAACTGGTAGAGTAGGGATTATACCAGTTTTTGAGGCTTTATGGTTGGTTAATATCAACAGTATGGTTTGGTATTCGCTTTTTGATGAGATAAATGTTGTTTTCTTTCAACCACACTGCCTATTGCCCCCCCCCCCCAAAAAAAAAAAAAAAAGTGAGAGATTGAAAAATAAGAGTGAACAAGGTTAGCAAAATTACCCACATAAAGGAATTCAGGGGAGGGCTGCCAGCACGACAGAAAGACGAATGGAAGCTTTTAAACTGTGAGAAGGTTTTTGAACCAATTAAGTGCTGATGTTGCCACCTCAGACATATTTCCCGGATCCCAGCGTTATGTGGAAAACCCTCTGGGATAGGTTGATGTGAAATTTTATACACCCACATCTTCTGAATTAAGGTTGGATATTTTAAATGGGGCTAAATCTGTCAGAGTTTTGTAGAGTCCTAAATTAGATTGAAGCTTCCTCCATTGCCTTGAATTTTGTTAGCTGTGGGACTTTAATCACTACTTTGCTGTTGAATTTCACTGCCACAACTCCCTGAATAAGTGACACTTAGTTTTAAATCTCTTCATAGATATTTTTTGAAAGATGGCACTTTCAGTTATGGGAACTGACAATTTTGCACAAAAAAATGTTTGCTGTATTGCAGTTTTGCTGCTTTGAGAAAAAGGAAAAAGGGAAAGATGAGGGGGACTGAAGCATGGGGATAGTCTCAGAAGACTTGTGTTTATGTTTAGTTATCCAGTAGTTTTCTGTGCTTTGCAACATATTGAGAATTAGTTTGAGAGAGACTAACAAATGTGAGACACAGTAGAAGTTCTTCATGAACGGCTAAAATGTAGCAGATAGTATATAAAATCACCCACAATAACGTATTTAAAATTCAAGAATTGTTACACAATCTTGTATCTTGTACAAAATGGTGGTTCAGCACACTAGTGCTGGGTCAGAATGGGCTGCGAGTATGGTGGGAATAGCCGCCACAGGTCATGGCAGTGACGCAGCAAGTATTTGTATTTAAGTGAAAGAAACAGGGCCTAAATCCTTCTAAGAAGAAAATCAGTCACAAAATGTATTACAATAAAGTGATCCGGTAACATGGATGTCAACATCAGTAAATATACAATGGAAAAAGGAGATTTACTGAGACTCTCTACCAGGGCCGTAGTGGGATCAAAATCAGCAGTATTCCTGCGTGAAGCAAGGAAAAGGTTAAAGCATTTATACTTGTGATAGCTACCATGTATGTACGGGACTTTAGAGGTTCCTCTGTTTTTTTTCTGAGGCTCTTCTTGTCTTCTTTTCCATCTTTTGTCCATTATGTGTTGGGCTGATATGATAGAAAAGATTCCTCCCATACTCTCGTACCATCTACTGTATGGAAATCCTGTCTTTTGCTAATGCCAAGCAAAATTTTCTCCTCTTTGGAGGAGATAACTACAGATAAAGTTCAGCAGATTGCGTCTTGCCAGCTTAGTGACAGTTTTAGCAAAGTGGTCATAACATTTTAAAATATCTCCTCGTTTTTCAAGCTGCGTCTAAATCTTATAAACTGGAGACTCATGTCTTCACCAGATCTTCTACAAATATTCTTTGCTCACAAACTAAACAGCATCCATACTTGTTTAAAGTACTAAATGCAGCATATCAATTTACTGCATATATATAAAAAAAGAACATTACCTCATTAATTTTGAGACATAAGCCTGTACTCTGTCTTTTTAATTGTCTTCCAGCAGGTTTAATTGTAGCTCAAAAGGGGAATGCTTTAGAGCACAAAATAGGAAAGCTTCACAATACTACATGACAGAAGGAAAGCGAGAAAGTGAGTAGTGATGGGAAAAATGACAAAATCAGAGATAACAAATGCTTGTCAGGGAGGTGGGCTGAGTATCAGAATTCTGTTTGTGACAGGAAGCAACAGGGCTCATAGGAAATGAGTTTAATTTTAGAAAGAGTAGCACTAAAAATACAGCTAGAATGAGATGGAGGCATTCTATCATACTCATCATTTCACCACAAACTTCACCAAGGTAGCCTAATAAATTAGGTATGTATTGATTTTCAAAAAAGGTGTAGTGCTTCATACTTTAAAAACTGTTCCTTGTAGCCTCCTGCACCGGAGAACAATTCTTCTCGAGGTGGAGGAGAAGTGTGAGAGTGGCTCGGAAAAACATGCACCGACAAGCGGTACTTCAGTTGCTACATCGCAACACTCATAGAGACGCATTAACGTAATAACTGCTCGGAGGTGCTCTTGTATCTGATTGGCTTTGAGTGTCTCTTATTGACTCTGTAGCTTCTAGTAACAGGTCTCCCTTGAAACAGATACACAGGTACATCTACATATGCAGGCACACAGACTCACAAACAGAGCCTCACAGCTTCTCCTCCACCCTCCATCCTAAACACCCAATTAGCGGCCACACCCTGCCACCTGCCTCCAATCAGAATAGAGTGACTGTTTCCATGGTAGCTATCAGCGAAACAAATCCAGATGCGGACGGGGGGTCAGAGATGATGGATGGAATGGAGAGCGACTGTGTGAGTGTGCAGATGACGAATGGGGTCTTCGTCTTTTGAATTTATGCGTTTCATCTGCAGTATCAGGTGGCTATCAGTGAATGTGGAGAACAGATATAGACCATGTCTACTCAACTTTACAAAACATACAAAACGTCTACATATTTACACACCCTTATTACTTAAATATAGGTGCTTATACACAGTACAATCTAATTTCTGTTTTTTGTAATTCATTTTTGTGATATCTTACCTGTAAATAATAAAGAGATTGGACCTTTTTGATAATTGGAAGCGAACAGGGAATGGAATTTTAAAAACGGAAAGAATAACTTTCAGAATGTGAAATCGAATCGACAGTAATAGTAATTTTATTAACTTAAATATTCATTTATTTCATTATTTTTTTTCTTCTTTTTGTTAATACTTAAGCAGTATTTAGTTCCTTTTTGTTTTCGTATGTGGTGCTTTTTGTGCATGTTTTCTTTCTGCTTAAGCAAAAATGTAATGTTGTAAGCCATTGGAAATTAACTCTTGCAATATAGTATAGAAAATATAAAAAAAATTTAAAATATCAGATTTAAAATCAATGAAATAAAAGATAAGTGAAACGGCATTACAGTATTTTGTATTCTATTATTCTTTCCAAAGTGTTTGAAGTTCCATAGATAAAAGGGTGGAGCGCTATGATGATATAACCATGAATTAAAAGAAAATTTGTGAACTGAAGATATTGCCATACGGTTTACACTGGTGTGTATAATGGGTTATTAGGCCCTTATTGGCAATGTTGCAAGTCAGTGAGCAGAACAGTTTGAAGGCAAAATTGTACTTTAATGACTTTTGCATCAATGTGATAAAGTACTTTGATTGGTCACACATCTAATTTGCTGGATCAACCAAAAACAGACATTAGAGTCTGGTTAATCCACAGTGTCCACAAACAGATTCTCAATAAATCAAGGTTTAGGTTTAAAATGACTTATTATTTGACATGAGATTTCAAGATAACGAAACTTTAGCAAATGGAATGGCGAAGGGTGAGGCATGCAGAGGCAGCATGGACAGGAGGTGCACGTACCATTCACTTCATTCCATGTCAGATATTACTTCTTGGGTACTTGGGACCTTTGCCCTTTCACGCAATCTAACCCCTTCATTCACCCTGTGAACAACCTGTATTAACATTAATCGATTTGAACCTCTGAGAGCAAATCACATCTTTCCCTGCAAACCAATTCCTGGTTATTGACCAATCAAGCATCAGACAGTTGTTTTGTTTCCCAGTGACAGATTCTTTTTTATTCTTGATTGACAGACATGGTTACCATAGGGATAGGAGGCAAGTTGATTGATTTTAATGTCAGCAAAAATAACTTGAAAAGACAAGAAGACACAGACTGAGACGAACACACCCATTCACAGAGGCAGACTTTAAAAGGCCCTTTGTTTTAAAATTAAAACTGCAGGGGAGCACAGAAGTGACGTTTTGTCACTTCTTGCCTTCCACATGTTGTCCAACTGTTGTCAGCTGTCAGGGTGACTTCCATTCACAGAAGAAAGCACCTTCCAAAATCATTTCATTTCACTGTTGGTGTGTGCAAACATCCTGTCACTACATTCTCCTTTGAACTATTTCCTTGTGGAACATTTACAAAGGAGACATTTTGTCCTCTCATGCTAGACTGACCATTATTGTGTTTGACTCTTTTTTTTTTTCCAGTTGAAAGTCAATTTCCAATCAGTTTTCTTCTTCACATTTCTTATCTATCCATTAAGGGTTGACTGAGCACACAGGCTCTGTTTCAGCTACACATTGCTTTGCATTTACACAGTGCCACACTCTCCTCTCCTGGGAACTTTCTAGTACAAACACGATACTGAGTAGCTCCACTGGAGCAGATGGGATTAAGGGCAAAGGCCGTTCAATAACTGTTTCCCTTTTCTGTATTTTTTTACATTCAGCGCAGAGACATTTAAATTATGCCCTGTCATGCACGGATTCAGGGCAACGAACGGAGCATGGAGTCAGTTCAGACTGAGCATTGAAGTCGCACTCACATTAAGCTCCTTCATTCATGCGTCACCATTAGTGCCTCATTCATCAGCTGTTTTGATACCAGCTGAATAATAACATCGAATCGTATTCATACAGGTGTAGTAGGCCTTTATAACGCTCTCACTTCTCAGCCCTCACTCTTACTCTGCCAATATAGGCCGGTCGCTGCTGTAGCTCCCTTCACCAACCAACCTCCTCCAAATGTGATCAACCTTTTTGTAATTTCGACTTAACTAAGATCTGATGTTGATGTGGGTTTATTAAAGGGGATTTGTTTCCCAGGGCCAAATTCTTCACTTTTACTCCCAGTTGCAAACTTGGGGATAAAAGCTATTTATCAAAATTCTGTAGACTCAAAAATGCTCGTAAATTTGAGAACTTCAGTTTAAGAACAAGACGGGTCTCTTAAGTGGGTAAAAAATTAGATCCTAGATGCAGAGACAGAGGTGAGCTCACACCTTCTAAGACAAGTTTTAGAGTGATACTACAAAATATTATTTTCCATAATGAATAATATGATATGTAAAGAAATATGTATAATTCAGACTCAGGTAGTTTTGGCTTTTCACTAATCATGTTTGACTTGAACATTTTATAGGTTGCACATTCCATTTTAGCCAATTCCCTATCATTTCATCACTATTTATACTGTATATATACAGATGCTAAAGATTTCAAAGTTGTTGTTTTTTTTTTGTTGCCAAATTTAACTGTATAACCATCTACTGTATATGGTCATTTCTGTTTCTGACTGAATTTTTGTGAATCCTGACCATTTAGATTACTCCACATATTTCCTAGCCAGGTAGGTAGGGTAGGCTCTGAAACATGATGGCTTACTCGCTAAAGTAACCCAGGAGCCAGACCTTACAGCCACAACTACTTAAAATCTAAGTGAAGTGTTGCAAAAATGTGACATCACCTCCGAGGCCAAAGTGTAGAAGTCAGTGTACTTGTGCAAAGCTGTGTGTTAGCTGAGTGCCCCCTGATGACATGATACCGTAATACATTATAAGGTCACAAGGGCGGCGCATCCGTGGCAAAGGTGCGGCATTCTCGTGACAGGGTGGGACACTTTCAAATGCTACCACTGTATTTGCCAGCATTTTTTTTTTTTTTTTTTTGGCAGGTGGAAGAAGCATTTTGTTGTGCTCATGTGGCAAACAATGGTTCAAGATAAAGTCATAAGACAAAATCGAAAACATACACACTGGAAGGTGCAAAAAAAATAACCAAAAACATTCGGGGAATAGAGGATGGTGTGTTGAAGAGTTGTTACTTGTTTAATTTGAATTGACACAATCTAGAAATTCGAGTGCAAATGATAGTAAAGCATCGAAAAAGACAAACCAGATTGCCATGACACTTGGCAACAATATTCATACCACCCAGTGGATGATTCATAATGTTTGCTAATTTGGCTCTGTTGTTTAAAGTTTCTGCTGTCACAATGCAGAATACAGTACGTGTATGTAGGAGGACAGTTGCGATGGCTGTCATTGTTGGCAACACTGACACAAATTCTGTTTTGTTTTTTGTTTTTGTTTTTTTTTTCTCCCCAAAATACTGTACATCATCTTCCACTTATGGGAAATGGAATTATGTTTATTTTAATGTTGGAAAAGAATGCTTCACTAAGCCTTTACATTACACTTAAGAAATCAGTTTCTGCCTTTTCTGCCTTTTTCTTCTCGTCACTGTCATTACTTATTTTTTTTTCCCCACTTCTCCAGCATCACTATCTTTGGTACCGGGGCCAAGTGGCTGTCTGTGCTGCAGGAGAGGAACCTGAAACCCGGTGAGTTGTGGTAGCAGATACAATCGTGTGCGCACCTACGTGAGCACGCACACAGACATCCAGAGACACACATGGGCGCACACAAATAACAAGCAGCAATCGAGAGAGAAATGCATTCACCCACGCACATCTACTCTGTGAGAATGGAACCTGGAACAATAAGAGCAGATGGACACGATTGTGATTATAATACTGATGCTGTTTGACTCCAAATGTCCGTTATGCCATTTACTGTGTCAATCAACAGTTTGCCCCGTGTTTTGGTGTTTGACACTGAATCGAATGGATAAAAGTGCTGTTAAGATAATTCATATGAGTCATGAGCCCATCTAATTGCTTTTAGTGTCACAGCTCTCTAGAGAGAGAACCAGGTCTCTCCACATAATCAGAGTTGTGCCAGTGCTTATTAGCCTTCCTGTTAACCTTCATACATGCCGTTCTCACTTTTCTGTTACTGTGACACAAAAAGGATGTGTAGAAGTTCAAGCCTAAAATTATTGCTGTTTTTGCTGTGCCTTCTATAACAGTACATGCTGTTCTGTTATGGAACAAAGTACTTGACGGTTTTTCAAATTGTTAGGCTTCAATCCTTAATTTGGTGCAAATTCAATTCATCAAGCAGTGCTTATTTTGTGAGTATTCAACTTTTATACCTGGTTCACACTAATGGCAGTGCACTTCCTGTGGGTGGGGGGAATGATAAAATACCAGTTAGTATTAGTTGCATAAGATTGCCTTTGGTTTACATAATTACATATCAAAGCTTTTGCTCTTTTATTTTTTTATCTCCTCTCTTTTTTGTTTGTGTCCTCCTCTTCATCCCCTCATCTAAACTCTCAAAATGTCCTCCTGCTCCCCTCATCATCATGCAAATTACCAGTTATAACTAATGCAAAGGTCTTGTTTCCTACTGGTCCTTACCTTTTCTTATCCTCTCCATTCTCTTTCTTTCCCATTTCCTTTTGCTTCTCCCCTCCTCTCCTCTCCTAATGTTAAATTAGCACTTATAACCAATGTTTATTTCATAAACAGTTGCTGTGTGTCTCAATTCCCACTGCGCTGTTATAATCACCACAAATCTTTATTCATGGTGCCTGCTTTGTGTGTGTGTGTGTCTGTCTGCAACTTGTAAATTAGCTAACCACATTCCCAGTTCTCTGACTAAACAGGAAAGCGTGAAAAACAAAATGTCCACAAAAAACCTTTACTCTTTCCCTGCCTGTCTGTCTGTCTGTCTCCGCCCCACCCCCATCAGTCAGCCAACCACTTGATCCAGTTGGCACCGTGTGTGTGCCTTTGGATGCTTATTAGAGAAAGAGAGCATAGGGGAGATCTGTTTATTGGTGTGTGCTTGCGTGTGCGTGCACAAGCGTGCCTCCGATAGGCTGGGGAGGGTAGGGGGAGCTTCTTCACTGGCTGCCCCAGCGGAGAGGCCCTTTTCCCTGGGCTGACATTTGGACCGGACACCTGGAGGCATGGTGGGGGGGTAGCAAGAGTTCCCACTGTGTGTGTGTGTGTGTGTGTGTGTGTGTGTGTGTGTGTGTGTGTGTGTGTGTGTGTGTGTGTGTGTTTATGTTTATGGGGTGAGGGTTCGTTGCTTTAAGCTTATTAGTTTGCATGGTGTTATTGGCTTGTGGTTTGGGCGTGTGTGTGTGTGTGTGACAGAGTGCGTGCGCATGGATCTGGGGGATGACAGCTAAAGGTTTGTGTGTTTTGTGTGGTAGTACATGTAAGCTTGTATGCTGTGTCAAATCAGGGCGGCATACTGCATTAGCACAACATTTAGGGATGCACCGAGCCACAGCTGTTCATAGAAGCAGGCTCGTGTTGAAACTGTTTTTGTGTTTGTGTTGAAATGATTGCTAACTGTAACTGGGTAACATTTGAAATTTTTATATGCTGTAGCCACAACGATATCTGAGTTTAAGCATTGAAACTCAATACCAAAACAATACCTCTACAAAACCTTTTATCTAATAAAATATGCAAAACTTCTTAATGAATCTGTGTTTAGAGCACAAAATATCGGCTCGAAAATTACGTAAACAAGATTGAGAATCTGATCAAACTTTTAATGCCAGTTGTTAATACTTGATCATTTTCCAAACCTGATGCTAAGGGAAATTTTGGTTGATTTCAAAGAGTTATTTAGATCAACCAAATAAAATGATATGCAGCACTGACAAAGAAATATACTGCACACCCGTATGCAAGTGATTTCTGATTCATCTTCTTGTTTTGTTTTTGTTTTTTGTAATTTTTTTTCCTCTATCTCTTTCTCCCACAGCGGAAACACACAACCTCCAGTCTCTCCACACCATCCTGTCTACTGGCTCGCCTCTCAAACCTCAGAGCTACGATTACGTCTACCGCTGCATCAAGAGCAACGTGCTGCTCGGCTCTATCTCAGGTGACTGACTGATACAGACCCTGCTGGGAGACATTTAGTACGTTCTCTAATAGCTTAGTTTCATCTGAGGGTACAAATAGCAGCAGCTTTTCCAAACATTGTTTGTGTCTCCCACATTAACACAGGCAGTTACGCGCACAGATGCAAAATAGGCTCACAAAGCATCTGCGAAAACAAACACAAAAGGACTGACACATAGAAAGACAATTCCGAAAAATAAATTGTATAGAACTGTACATTTTCCTCACCGCCCACAACGACACCACACACTCGCACACACAAACACGGTGGTCCTTTCAGCCCATTGTTAATACTGACAGGGCAATAGAATGCTATCTGTCTCTCTGTGAGTCCTGAAACGTTTAACATTTAGCAGAGCCTGGGTGACTGACGTATTGCAGACAGACACACACATACACAAACGCATCAAGTGCTCGCACGCGCACACACACACACACACACACACACACAGACACAAACACACACATGCATGCGCACATATTGAGTAGCAGCTCGGTATGTCACTCTTGCATACGCTGACAGCACCAAAACCCTGTGAATGACAAACGTAATGGGTATAGCATTTAGCTTCAAAATGCAAACGTGCACACTTGCAAAGACACACATGCTCACAATGACATGCATGCAGAAAGACAGGACACAAGCATCAACTGAAATGTCAGCCACAAGGCCGAAGTCTGGCAAGAGATGAAGAGAAAAAGAGAGGGGGCAACAAAACAGATCATCTCATGTTATTTTTTTGTTGTTATAAAATGCTGCGTGAAATTAGGCAGTTATAATAATGACCAAGGCTGCAGCTGATCTCCACTTTATCACTTATTCACTATTCTCTACATAATAGAGCACTCAATAATAGTTCACAAACTCGGTAAACTGGGTTTTCAGACACTTGTGAGTCATCATTTTGCATTATCACTCAGAGGTGTAGTGCTGCACACTTCTATCAAATGTGAAGACTTCACTGTGGGGGTTTTAGCAAAAAGTAGTGAATGTAACATTGACACTACATTTCTCCTTAGGTTATTGTAAATTTTGAGGTTGCTACGTAGTGCATAAAAGTTATACTTAAGGTTCTGATGGATGAAACAGCAGATAAAATACATACTGTATATAGTATACCGTATAGTAAGCAGAAAATAGGGAGTGATTTTGGACGCAGCCCAAGTCTGACGGGGCAAGAAACACAAGTAGACACTCATACAGAATTTTAACACAAATGTAATGGGTATATATACCCAAACGTAATGGGTATACGTTAGGCAGAATTATGAGGAAGCAATTATTTGATTGGAGTGGTGGCGGGACTTTTTTTTTTTTTTTTTTTTTCAATTTTAATTAATGTGAAATTATCCTTTCAAAATAAGTTGGGTTTTTTGTTTTTGTTTTTGTTTTTTTAAATCAAAGGACTAGTTCTGTGTGAATGTGTGTGGACATCAGGTAGTGTGAGCTCATGTACGTGCCTGTGTGTGTGTGTGTGTGTGTGTGTGTGTGTGTGTGTGTGTGTGTGTGTGTGTGTGTGTAAGTATGTGAGTGTGTTTTCTACAGAACAGCATGTCCTGCCCCAGTCAGTTGGCTTTTCATGGCCAAGGGCAACAGCAGGTTACAACTCTGTTGGCTGCCAACCGTCCTAACCTTGACCCCCGAGGTCAACACTCTGTTCATGTCTGTGTGTGTTCTTGGGATTTATCACAGCATATGTGACTGACTGGTGGTCATGGTCACATATGTGATGGACACCTTCGCCTGTTTCATCCTGTGTGACTGTGCATCTCTGAGTAAACGCGTCTGCAAACGTGTGCTTGAGCTAAAAATGTAAATATTTTTATTCGGTTTTATGAAAACTCTTTCTTTAAGATGTTTTGTATTTCAGGACATGCATTTGTGTGTGTGTTATCCCGTCAGCAGGGATTTCAGACTCCCATCACTCCTCATCGGGGGATTTTAACACTTTCATTGCTGGAATCCCGCCATCTAATATGCCTCCATCTGACTGCCCATATGTCACTCTTCTACTCCCTTTTTCTTCCCTTCTTGTCTCTTCTCTTCTTTTCTCTTCTCTTCTTTTCTCTTCTCTTCTCAATAAGGTGAAAATCCCTCATCTTCTGTTTTTATTTTTCATCACGCCGTGTGGTTGAGTTTTCTGTGTGTTTGCGTGTATGCACAAGTATTGAATATGCGGTTGTGAAGTCTTCTTGTGACTTTCATTATGAGCATTCTTAAATAATTCATTTTTGAATATATGAATGCTTACGTAGGTTAGCTCGTTGCTTTTTTTGTCTCAGTTGGTGGCTTTGTCTGACCCCAAACTGTGCCAGAGGATGTTCAAAGCACTTACACCTACACAAATGAAAGCAGACTTGCAAATACACATTCCCACAAGCATATACACACGAACTGGGGGGTTCAAAAAAAATCTCTTTCTTCACTGTTCAGAATAGTCAGTGCTGTTAAAAAACATCAGTTCAGTGTGACAAGTTACCCTCTTGTGTATACACACACAATACACACAAATGCACTCTAAATGGCTTATGGAAGGCATCCCAAGAAAGCATCAGTGGCTTTTGGCTTAAAATATACATTTTCGTGTCTGTGTGTGTGTGTGTCTGTACCCACCCATTAAAGTGAGTGTAATAATAAAATAATTGTGTGCCTTCCCACTATAGGCGTGTGTGTTTAATCAGAAGGCAAAGTTTCCACTTCCTCCTGGGAGCCAATTAAAGCTCAATAAAGAACCTGGCAGAAAGAGAACCACAGAGAGAGAATGAGTTTAAAGAACAGAAAGAAAAGCAAGTGAGATGGAAGGAGCAGTAGAAGGGCAGAGAGCAGTTGAGAGGAAGCAAACAAGATGGATGGATGGAGTCTGGTATACAGAGAGGGAACGAAACAGGGAAGTAGAGATGGAACAATGGGAGGGGAGATGAATAGAACATGTCAGAAATAGTAAATGATTGGAAGGTAGAAAGAGACAAATGGATATTGTGGCAGAGGAAGTGTGTGTGTGTGTTTGTGTGTGTGTTTTATGACAGTTTTAGGAAAGTGCTGCAACAGAGTAGAACTCCTATATAGGTCAATGGAGGTGGAGCAGGGCACTAACACTGCCAGTTTGTGTTGCCAACATACCAGATTGATACCAACACGAAGTTTAGTAATGTCTCTAGGTCAGTGCTTGCTGATGTTTTGCTTAGTTGCCTGACACGGGTACGCTCCTGTACAATGCAGTACAGTACATTCCAGGTATTATAACTTGAATTAAACAAAGTGGGAAGTGTATGTTTTCCATTTGAGAAGGGTCCTCATGTTAACGTTGAAAAATGTGTTGATTGTGTGATTAGTTGGCTGTCAGACAATTGCCAACAATTTCTTTTAGCTCTATTTTACACTTCATTAACTCCTGAGGAAAGTATGTGGCTGCCTAGCGGCAAGCGGTAACCAGGAGCTAATGGAAGCTAAAAAGTTTTGTAGAGCTGCGGAGTTGGGATGCTAATTCTCTGGGGGTTGGTCATTATGAACAACTGATTTCACAATACATCGCTTTATTTGATTCGTGGTCAGCATAAAATGTATTGCTTACGAGGCATGTAAGGACAGACATGGTTAAATTTTAGTAAAATAGGGATATATATTTTTTTTCTTTTTACTATGCAGACTCCACACCATAATTTGAAGTGAGGTGTTTCGTTTCAGCCCATCAACCAGCTAAATCTTTCCCGCTGTGTGTCTGTTTTTCTCTCACCTCTCTTCCCAGGTGGCACTGACATCGTGTCATGTTTCATGGGTCAGAACCCAACAGTTCCAGTGTACCGGGGTGAGGTCCAAACAAGAAATCTCGGCATGGCTGTGGAAGCCTGGAGCCTTGATGGTAAGAGTGCGTGTGAGTGTGTGTGTGTGCATGTTCAGAGTGGATGAATTAATTAGAAACTGAATACTATTGCTCTTTCTTTCTGTTTAGCCAAAACTCTCTAGCTTTCAAGGGATTTGTGGCACAATCTACATTGACAAAAGGGTCTACGGATCATGGAGAGGTTGTAAGGAAGTTGCAGGTTTGAGTCCGAGGATGAAATGTAAAAATATTGAGGAAAATTAAATACGAGCACATTTTAAAAACTGCTGGGATGCCCTTGAGCAAAGTTTCCATCTGCTTCTGGAGCTGTTTGGTGGCTATCAGAATAAGACTGGTTTTACTTAGTTGATCCCATATGGCTGTACCTGTATGTGTTGGCATGAATTTGAAGCTAGCCATGGCTGAAACATTGCAAGAGTAATTAATGAACTTTTCCTGGGTAAAAACAGGTAAACACTTCAGGGAAACGCTATTTTTTTTCATTAATAGTCCAAACGAAAAAGAGTGAATTTTATCTTGCTGGGAGCCTTCAAAGCCCTTTATGTTTTTCTCATTGATTTAAGTCCCTTGTTCCCCAGCTCCCAATCCCTGTTGCGAGCTGTACTGGCGTGTCTCCACCACCTCAAAGGAGAGTGGATTGAGGGATAATTTAAAGGCAGTTTTGTAGGAAGGGTTTGGGATTATTTTAGTTGGTCTCTAAGCCTATAACACCATCCGGAGGGAGGAGGTGAGGGCTGGGTGAAACCACACACTGAAGTGTGTCAGGTTCTCTGAGTGTGGGATACATTAACCAGGATTTTTTGTTTGTTTGTTTTTGTTTTTTATCTGAGAATGATTTATACCATATCTGTGTAGGTGTGTGTTTGTGTTGGATGTGTATCCAGGTGTATGTGTGTGTTGTGGCAATGTACATCTGAAGCCTCTAACTTTATTTTGCTTCTGTGAAATCTGTGTGTGTGCATGGTACGTGTGGACAGGTAAGCCTGTATGGGGAGAAAGTGGGGAGCTTGTCTGCTTCAAGCCAATCCCCTGCCAGCCAACACACTTTTGGAATGATGAGAATGGGAGCAAATACCACAAAGCATACTTTTCTACATATCCTGGTAAGTACATAAACATTATATGCAGTATACATATAAAGAAACCAGAAAAAAATAAACACTGGTACAATACAATGCTGTACCATACGATTGCCCTGTAATAAATATTGCTTAAACCCTGTACTGTTTTTCCATTACTGCATGTAACATGACAGCATTTAACATATTTCATATTATTATTATTATTATTATTATTATTATTATTATTATTATTATTTATTATTAAAAAAATTAGATTCTCGTTAGCTTTTCCTCAAAAGCTCTTGTTTTTGTTTTTTCATTGCATGTATTGTTTTTATTGTGTATTTTTCTATTACCAAAAATTTCTGCACAATAAAAACTTTTATATTAAACTTAATAGCGTACTTTCTCTCTAGGTGTGTGGGCTCATGGAGACCACTGTAAAATCAACCCAAAGACAGGAGGCATTGTCATGCTGGGCAGAAGGTCAGCCATTCACTGTTAAAATAAAAATTGTTTTATCACTGTAGTTTTAATTGATTCTTTTATTTAGAGTACGATGGAAATGGACATATTTAAATATTAGATGCTAGTCTGTTTAATTTCTTCCACTTGAAGAGAATGAAAGTCATTTAAAATGGCCCTTTTTTTTTTTTGCCTGAGACTTGGCACAGCACTACATAATATTGTTCAGAAAGCTTGGTAGTCTGACACTTATGCTGTTTTTATGGTACAGCATGGGATTGCTTTATATCAAAAAACACTAAAAGAGGGTTCAGTTCTTCCGGGGTAAAGGGAGATAATCTGAAAGTACAGAAAGATACACATACGGAAAGAAATAGACAAACATATAGTTTCATTATTGTATCTGTATAAAGAAAGAAAGACTAACCATTTTCGAGAAACTGAAATTGTTTCTGTATGCTGGTAGATTGTGTATCGCCATTGCAGTGTCTTGTACTCCATGATGTATGGCAAGACAGCTTCCCAATGACAGACACTAGGGTTTTGAATCTCGCAGTTGTGTTTCTTCTGCAGTGATGGTACATTGAACCCCAACGGAGTCCGATTTGGCAGCTCGGAGATCTACAACATTGGTGGGTCTTGAACATTACAGGTGAATTAGGGTGTGGGTGTAAGAAAGGATGGAAAGAAATGGCAAAGGCATAAAGCTTAAAATGAATCATGGTCCTCTTTATGTCTGTGGAAAAAAAAATTTTGTCATCCCATCAGTCATTTTCGGAGTTTGTTCATTTGTCATTATTTGTGGAGCCAACAGAATGTAGCAAAAGTACAATTTCTTCTTACTTCTCGCAACAAGAATGCTGTGTTTAGTTTTGTGTGCTTAGTTTTGAAGTTATGAGTGGCGAAACATTTTTCTCTGGTCTCTGCCATGTCCTCAAACTCCTCCAACACGCCATCTTTTCCTCTCCTCCTGTCTTTTCTTCTAATAGTACTCTCTTCACCTCTCAACTCCTCCCCTCTCCTTGCCTATGTCTGCTCTCCTCATTTTTGTTTTGTCTCCTTGTCCTCCACTCTGCACTCTCCTTGCCTCTCCTGTCTGCAGTGGAGGCGTTTGAGGAAGTGTCAGACAGCCTTTGCGTTCCTCAGTACAATGCCAACGGCGAAGAGCGAGTTATTTTGTTCTTAAAGATGGCACCTGGTAAGCCCTTCTGTCCGGAGTTGGTGGCGAAGATTAAAGGAGCCATTAGAAAAGCCCTGTCTGCCCGACACATCCCCGCTCTGCTGCTGGAGACCAGAGACATTCCTGTAAGAGAAATATGAATATAAATCAGATATGAAGAAACCTGTCGGATTATCCTATTACAATGCTTACAACTGTGAGTCATATCTGGTTGTAATGACAGCCCTTTTCTTCATCCCTCTGCAGTACACCATCAGTGGTAAGAAGGTGGAGGTGGCTGTGAAACAGGTGATTGCTGGCCGGGAGGTGGCGCAGAGAGGGGCTTTCTCCAACCCTGATTCGCTGGACCTCTACAAGAACATTCCTGAACTGCAAAACTATTAGAGAGGACCTGCAAAAAAAGAACCATCTGATGAGAATTCAGCTCTGTTTTTAAATGATCTTCATTCACATTTACAGGTACAGGAATACATGCAAAGTGCAGTGCAAGGGTAGTTTACAAAGGCACCTTGAGCTTTTGTACAGGACATGAAAAGAAATATTTATCTCAAAATAACGCTAAAATCGTACAAATAAGTTATATAGAGAATAATAAACCTATGGTACAGTCAGATGAGACTTGAAAACATGAGGTGTACTGCTCCATAGGCTAGTTTACAATCAAGTGATCCAGTGATCCAAAGCTGAATCCAAGTAAATGTTGAACTGGATTCAGCTTTGGATGTAATATGAAGTGCTAAGAAGTCACTTGTGAGCAAGCTCATGCTCTGACGCCACTGACAATGGAGAAGTGAAATTTAGCATTAAGCACTTTGCTTTGGCTTCACAGCCTGATTGCTATCAGCTAGTGAAGAACCATATCTCTCTGTGTCACCTGCTTTATCCCCAATGTTGGTTCTGAGTGGGTCCCAGGCTGAAAATCCATGGAAGTGTGCAGATAGACACACACACACAAACCTGGGATTAACACCTCAGCGTGGCTCATATCACCATATCATTGTAATGTGGTGCGTCTTTCTGTATTAAATGTGTATATATATGGATACATATTTTGTGGATCGTGGAACATTATAATTATGCCTTTTAAAGACAGTGACCCAAACCTGTTAACCAATGTTATTCACAGATTCTCGTGGGTTTTAACAGGTCACAAGATGTAGTTTGATTAAATGAACCCGAGATCCCAGATGAAACAAAATTTACTGAACATTTGTCCCAACCTAAAAGCTATTGGACTTTTGTGTGTTACATGCTCAATCCTAGCCCTAACGTTGACTCCATTTCATTCATGACGTCTTTTAGCCACATTAGCCCTCACTTATCAAAGTTGTTTAACAAACGTGTCAAGTCAAAATCAGGTGTGATCTGAAAGTAAGCAAACGTTCATATCACCAGAACAGCCTGTATTTATTAGTTCCATATCAATGTTCCATGTTTGTCATAACTCTCTGTACCGATACAGAAGCAACATTTTCTTACTGGACTTACTAATTTTTTTAAGGGTTCTTCTTGTTTGTCTTATAATTCAGCCTTTGTCACTTGTTTCCGTATTTTAAGCATGTTTAAAGGTATGAATGTGAACAAGGCACGTGGAAAACTCTGCATTTCATCTTTATTGTCATATTCACTGCTTAGATTAGATTGGTTACATTACTTCTTCCCCGTTGAGTCTTTGACCACTGGTATTGCTACATTGCTATGGGACGACCTGGATCCCTGTTTTGTTTGTTTCTTGTGCGCACACACGAGAATGCGAATGATGGGATAAACTACATATTCCTCCCAATGGTGTCACACTTTCAGCTTTTCAAGGGGTTTATGAGGTGGGAAATTAATTGAAAAAACAGAACTTTAATTATTTGGAAGACAGCTCAACGGGGTGATTCTCAAACTTGCATAGGTTCTCGAGGAGTCAAGGATCATAATGCGATAGCTGTACACTTTGCTCTTTAGTACTGTATATGTGACATTGTCGACGGTGAAATCTGGTGAGAAATGGCTGATCTGCTTTTCCATTATGTAGTATGCAGTATGCATGCAGGTTATGCCTTTTTTTTTTTTAATTTCTTTTTTTTTTTAAATTTTTATCCGCAGCAAACATTATAATAGGCCAAGAGTTTGCAAACATAATCTTTTTGTCTTACATGAAAATAATAAGTCAATAGTATTTGGTCCTTCCATGTCCACCTTTAGTGAATCTGCAAGTGTATTTTTTTTGTGTCTGGATCATTTGATCTTTCACACAACGGCATGATGATGAGGGTCATTGTCTAGGTCTAGTTTACGTTGGAAGCTGACAGCGTCATGAACGGATGTGAACTCTTTTCACTTGCTCACCTTGGCAATTTTTCAGTGTGGAGTTTTTCAAGGATATATCTGCATTGAAAACCGAGAGTACTAAGGGAGATTTTTTTTTTTTTTTTTATTTCGCGCATTTCCTGGACACAGCACACGTGTAAGGTGTACACAGGAGTTTGTCAAAATTTGTGCTTTTTTTTTTTTTTTTCTCCCCCCCAGGTTAACTGAAATATTTACCTCTGAATTCTGAAACATATACCACCAGCAATTCAGAAGTCCATTCATTTTCTTAGAGACAGATATTCATTCCTCGCGTCTTTGTTTGTGGTGTATAGCTTAACCTTCAGGTGTCATCGCCGTCAGCGGCCAATAACATACTATTACTGAATCAGCACTGATGCTACAGCTAGCAGCTTGAGATTTTACGTCCTGAACATCTCAGCATGTGAACTTCTGCTTTAGGGTAAAGAACAAAGAACTGACAGAATGGTGCAGTAATAGAAGACTGTGTGCTTGCGTCCGTGCGTGCGTGCGTGTTTGAGTAAATGTCTGTATGTGTTTTTCTCTGTTTGTTTTGTTGAGTGTGTAGAAGTCAGTCATTTTGACTGACATCTACTTTAGGAATAAACTTGGCAGTTTTAAAACTCCCTTTAACCTTTATAAGTGTGAATGCTCAGCCAAACTTCAAAACATAAGAGAGGAAAGTATAAAAATAGAAAAAGTGAGACTTGGAGAGTCCAGTTCCTCAATGTAAAAAGTCTCTTTAATCTAGTTTTCTGGTATTTTATTTATTCCTACCTTCAGTCATTCAAGAGGAGATAGGAGGGTGAAGAGAGAGAAGTGATGGCTGCAAAAATGAGCAGAGTCGGGTGAATGTAGGAATGTTGACAAATGAAAAGCTGAAGTGTTTACCCAATTAACAAATAATAACCATCTGATGAACATGAGTGGTAAGCGCCGTGCAATCCCCCAGAGAGGCTGTCTGTTGATGTATGATTCATCCCAGTTGTCTCATAACGGAGCACATCACAAACCAGAAAATGACTTTGTTAACAACTTGATTGTACACTCTGTACTTACAGGGATTGACGGATAATTCACTCTCGGTGCAATCAGTTTAAAATGTAAATTTAAACTGCACAGACTAATGACAGACTGTTTATTCTTAGGTTCTTTATTATAAACTGACCTGTGGTGCTTACTTGACGGTTCGCCCTCCATACTGAGGAAAATTAAACATTTAAAGTGACTGCACTAGAATGTGACTGTCTCCCCACAGGGCAGAGTCCATGTATTGCGTAAATAGACTTCAAAGTGCCATTATTCTTAATTTTTCAATTAAAAGCAGGGTAGTTTGGATAGATTACACACAAACTAGAAACATATTGGAAATGGTGTCTGTTTTGTCATCCATTATGTTTCCAATGGGGTGTTTGAAGCCTGAATTTCTTCCTTGCCTTTATTCTCAGTTATTGGAGCTAGAAAATCCAAATTTGAAGGCAGCCAGGGTGTGTTATCCTATCAAACACGGCAAAGGTGCCCAAGAAAGATTATTTTCAGGACTGCTATTAATTTCACTATCGTTTTATCTCTCAGTTATTGTTTTTATCAAGCAGTTAATAATTCTACCTATAAAATATTAGAAAACGATGAATGCCCAACACAATCCAAGATGGCCAAGATGACATCTTTTTGTGGTTTTCTGAAGATGGTCAATTTGACAAGAAAACAAAGCAAAAAAACGTTTGTTACCACATGGCCTTATTATGGAATTTTATGCAGCAGGTGGTTGCATATTGGGGAAGATTGTGCCTGGTGTCAAAAGTAAATGGCCGCTCACTTTGCTGGGCACCAGTTGACAATGAGTAAGTTACCTCGAGCTAACAATCTTTTGTCAAACTGTTATTTCGCTGGTACTGGTGAATGTTTGATCTTTAGGGGTGCTGGTAGGCGAATTTTGTTACCTTTGGACAGAGCTAGGCTAACAGTTTCCCCCTGTTTCTTTGTTTATAAGTTTTGTTTGTTTCTATGCTAAGCTAAGCTAAGTGGCTACTGGCTCCGGCAACGTATTTACTGTACAGATTGCATGAAACTTCTCATCTAATTCTCAGCAAGAGAGTAAATAAGCTTATTTCCCAAATGTTAAATAATCACTTTAATGGAACAATAACATACCACTATAGTGCTATTTTAATTTAGAACTGACCTTTTACCAGAGTGTAGAACATACTACACTCACTTCGAGTTCTGATGAATTCATTATGCGCTCCTCATTTATCCTCCAATCTCAGAAGTTGGAAACTTTCCCACTTCCCAGATGTGTTATTGTTCCTTTCTTTTGTATCCTATCTTCCATGTCCCCAATTATCCTCTGGTGACTGTATTCACTGAATCCAACTCCCTCCTTCTCACTCCCTTAGGAGACTTGTTAAATCTAAATTGGATCCCAAAGAGACTTTCTCCTGAAAGGCTGATCACAACATCAATCAAGAGCTTCCACAAGCTTTACTTCTGTGCTGACGTCTTGCTGACAGGAATGTAGCAGAGACATGTTTAATCTTGAAGTGAAAGGGAATCATGTCACCTGCTCGCTGTCATATTTAAATCTTTGGAAAGAAGCCTCCATTTTAGTCTGGTCAGAGGACACAGGCTCACCAAAGGGAGTTTAGGAGAAAGGGAATGCTTTATTTATTCTACATGCTTTTATGTAATCTGGCAGCAATAATCCATGCAGGGATTCAGTAACTGTGGGTCAACAGTTACTTACAAGCAGGGAGGGGAGGAATCTTTCTTGATGTCTTTCTTGAAGTAAACTCACAGCACATGGTGGTTTCCTTCTATCCATTATTGGTGTCAAATCATGAACAAGTCTCTGCCCACCTAAGATGGTAACGAAATAAATGAAACATAGTTTGCTGCACTTCTTGCACACGTCTGCTTTGTTTTGATGTACGCTAGCGGCACGGCTCTAGGAATGGCGATGTGGGTCAGTCTGTAAGTCGGTCCACCGCTTTGGTCCTGACTGAAATATCTCAGCAATTATTTGATGGATTGAAATGTTGTACAGACATTCATTGTCCCCAGAGGATGATGCTGACAGACTTTGGTGATGTCTCCCCTGAGGTTGACATTTTAGCTTTTTAGTGATATATCTCAATAACTATTGGAAGGTTTTCTATCAAAGTTCACGTCCCTTCCTGATGAATTGTAATAACTTTGGGGATCCTGGGATTTTACATCGAGTACCATCATAAGCTCATAATTTTCATTTGTCCACTACTTTGGTTTTGACCAATTGCAAAACGAATGATGTTCTTTTACTTTATTGCTACTTAGCAAATGTTATCTATCCATCTAAACTAAGATGGTGTACATAGTAAACATATATGTTAGTATTGTCATTGGGAGCATATTAGCATTTAGCTCAAAGCACCACAGTTTTGTTTTGTTTTGTTTTGTTTTGTTTTTTTTTTTTTTGGGGTTAAATTTTATCTCACTTTTTTTGCTATCCTTTTGAATGAAAAAATGAATATTTATGGATAAATAGCTATGATTTCAGTGCTATTTCTGTACGTCGATTTGTGTACACTTTAAATTTTGCTTTCGATTAAACTACATTTAAAAAAAAATGTTTTTCATAAATTGCAGAAATTAGACTACACAGTCAATAATGTGAATAATGTTTGGACATATATGTTGATTATGTATGGCTGATTGTGAGTGTTATCATATATTATTAATACAAAAAAAACAAACAAACCAGAGGGAGTAATTATAGCCAGGGAGAGTAAAAGAGAGGATATTCATTCAGTGGATATTCAGTGATCAAAATAAAGTGGCGTTAACAACCAATTTGCTTTGTTTCCTTTCCGTTCCTCACACAAACACGCTGACAGTGGCTTTTATTTCATATTCACTGTCAACAATTTGGTTGACAGTCTCTCTAATAGTAATTCTTTCAAGTCCCCCTCAAGCATATGATTTTCAATTTGTTTCGAGTGGTCATTTAATTGACTTTAAGACAAGAAGCAGCTAAAAGGAAAGGAATCTCTACTGAGACTTCTGCTTGTGTAGAGTGGTTCGAGTCATTTTCAGATTCCTCTATCGCTGCAGAGGGAAACGATGTTTTTGTGTCTTCTGGAATGGCATTTGTGACTTTATAAGACATTAAAGTTGTGCTGTAATAGAATATAAATATAAATTTGATAGATATCATCTGGAAAACTTGTGGAGTGATGAGTCATTTGTTTAAAAAATTTGTGCTTTTGCGACTGCAGTCTTCTGCATTTGGCAACTGGTGCAGGTTTTCAAACATATCCCCAATCTGCTTCTTCAAGCTTCAACTTGTCTACATATCAGTGTCCTCTTTACAGATGATGTTGACTTGTCAAATAAGGGAAGTCAAATACTTTCAAAAATAAAAAATAAATAAGTTTAAGAAAAAATTTATTTTTATATATATTCATACATATTATAAGCGTTATGGTTCCTTGGCCTTTCCAGTCACATCTGTTTCATTTCTATTATCTTGTTTTATGCTGTTGTGTGTGCGTGCAAATTAAATTAAGCTGTTGTACGTTGGATGACCAGTCTGTTGTGAAATAAAATTTGTTTCCTCGAGGCCTATTAAAATCACTGATTACATAAAATCTCCTTATCGATATGTTCAATTGGATAATTCAGGCCATAAAGTCTTATTTTCTTAAAAGAACTAAAAAAATCTGCCAGTACATTAAGAATATTTCTAACTTTTGTGCAATCCAACATGAAGTGTTTTCAACATTTTGTAAAATAGAGTTTAATTTTTCTTTAATTCAGTGCAGAGCTAGATTGAAATGGTCTCAATGCACTTTTGAGGAGAGAATTATCAACAGATATGACTTGATAAGATGGAGACAAAAGAGCGCAGACAAAGGAAGAGGAAGATGAAAATTCGGGCAGACGGAAAATGTCTGCAGGTACAACTCATTGCTGGAGTTGTACCTGCTGTGTCTGACCATCATGATGAATCAGCGCAGTGTATGGGACATTCCTGAGACACAATAAATCAATAATTTTAACTTCTGTATGCTGTTTCAGCGTAGTTGTATATTAAGATAATTTCTAGCAGACACGGTTGCTGTACACAACTGCAGAGGGGATGGGAAGCAGTTAGTGGAGGGTACAGCTGATATACAGTAGCTTCGGTTGCTATATGTCATTTGAAGCTGCTACTATTTTGTAAATTTATGTCTCCATGGTTTTAGTCCAAAATTGCAAGGATTTTTAACTTAATTCCCATAAAGATGCATAACTTAATCAGCAGAACAGTATGCATCACTAGCACATTCGATTGAAGCATACAGTAGTCTGAAAAGGTCAGATCAGATCAATACCACAACGACATACTTTTCAGATTGTTTTTTGTGCCAATGCACTCTAAATTTATGCTTCTGTATTTTCAAAAACCATACAGTATTCCACACAAATGTGTGGATTACCATGGTTTTACTGATAGCATACAGGAACCGTAAGAATTGATAACCTTAAGGGTTTTTCTCCAGTGCAGAGCAAAGAATGTCGGGTCACAGTTCAAACAGCAGAGAGAGAACACTAAGCTGTGACTTTGTTAAGGAGCTCAGCACGCTGCTACGAACATGTGAGAGTCTCCTAAATTGGAAAAAAAAAGTACAGTTTAAAATGAGAACAAGTGAACAACCTGCAACTTCGCACACCAATGCTGAACCTTGCTCCTTAAAAATGACTGCAGCATCATCATTATATTACTATGACCCAAGAAAGATCATGTCAAGTGTAAGTAAAAATAATATGGATTTATGTTAACTGTTTAAATAAACAAATGTGGATCACTTGTCATTTTAATCGTGTTAATCTGCCGTATATCTTTAATTTAAAGTGGAACTTCAAGCATAAACTCACATTTTAAAGAAAATCTTTCTTTGTATTTTTGTAGCTTTAGAAAAGTGAAGAAAACTACTTGAAAGCTACTGAGTGGTTCGCAAACAAAATTCCTGCTAATTTCAGGCACAAGCCCTCCCTCTGTGACCTCTGTTCCTTGTCATCCGTCCACTACTGTACCTCTGTGTAAGTCCAAAGCCCGGTATTCCCTTTATGCCCTGCAGTTGTGCCTCTCATCATCCCCTGACCTCCGCACTCACCTGTGCACCTCGTGGGGATGCACCTGCTATCAGTTCCCTCATCAACCCCTCGGTATACGGGCTGTCTGCTTTCCTTGAGTTGCCTGCCAGATTTTGCCTCTGCATTGCAGCACCTGCCTTCCTTTTTATGGCCATTTAAATGGCTTTTTGGACATTTCCCCCCTCTGCCTTTTGTTCAGGTTACCTGATCTGACTGCCTACCTCTTACAGAACCCCACTTTTGATCATCGTCACAGTAAAATATGCTTTTACCCTACCTGTCCACGTCTGAGTCATGCATTTGAGTCATCTGCCTGTTTTATTGAACCATTACAAGTAATTTATCTTGCAGTCATGCAATTTCTTTGTCATCTTCATTGTCCTGAAAATGAGGAATTATGAAAATCCATCTTAACTTGAGTCCAGCAGTGTCCTTTTCACCATTATATACATTTCCGCAGCTATTTTTAGGCCATCTGAACAATGACTTTTTCCTCACTGTTAGCTGACAAGTGCCTGACGCAGAAAAGTATTCCGTTTAAGTACAAAACATCAAGGTATCCCCATAAGGGCTCTCAAGCGAACACTGTCTGAAGAATCAGACTTTGTGATGTTACGCCACAGTTTTCACAAGTTTTTATTCAGCTCTCTTAAAATGCGATGATCGGAGGAAGCCGGCATCACTTTTAGTCATTTTAGTTCCACGTGGAGGAGTGTTCTGATCCTGGGGTCTTTGCAGTTGTCCTCTGCCGCTTCCAATTACAAATAGTTAATGCTCTGATATAAAATAAGTCACTTTCCAACTTGCTTGCCTGTATGAAAAAACCTCCCTGTGAACTGAAAAAAAAAAAACACAGTAGAAAGGAGTCAGTCTGACCTATTTCCCAAACCGAAACAACCTTCAATAATTTTTCGGAATACTGTTACACAGATTTACCCAAATGTACTCTTCATTTAAAAAAGTACACGAGTGTTAAGTGAACTGTGTAAAGAAAAATACAATCTTGACAGTCTTATCTGCTCAGGTCTTTATGAAGATCTTTATTTTCTCTATGGGTAGAATTGATACTCTGATGAATCCCAAATGACTGGATTTAATTGTGTCCTCCTTTTTGTTCTTTGAGGGAATATTTTGGTTGAGATTGGCTGTCTCAATTCTGCACTTTTAGGTAGAAGAAGATGCAACTTTTGCTGCTATAAAAGAACGAGCACATGGAAACAGAACAGTCGGATATACCTAAATTCTCCTTCTCCGTTTCTCCGTCTGCTTTTATCAAACTGCTGCAGAGAGAGATGTCGGGAGCAGGGGGAATGGAAGGAAAAAGAGAAAAACAGGAGAAATGGGGGGGGGGCAGTATATGAGAGAGAGAGAAAGAAAGAGCCTAATAATCAAACTGAGACAGGTGATGCAAGATGGCGCAGTTGAGAAACAAGAGGGGGAACCTAACGGGGGGGAGAAGGTAAAGGAAAGGGAGCGAAATGAGAGCAAAAGAGATGAATCATATTTGAAGTCACAAGTATAAGCCTGACGGGCTGTACGCCACGAAGATTTTGATTTTTCTCCAATTCCACTTGTCAATCTCGCTGTCTCTTTTTGTGGGATTGTTCAGCTGTAGGTGGTTCCCTGCTTTGTTGAGACAATCGACGCTCACTCTATGTCCCAGCCTGATTTGTGTTCTTGGAGTGCACTGTGTGTGTGTGTGTGTGTGTGTGTGTGTGTGTGTGTGTGTGTGTGTGTGTGTGTGTGTGTGTGTGTGTGTGTGTGTGTGTGTGTGTGTGTGTGTGTGTGTGTGTGTGTGTGTGTGTGTGTGTGTAGGCTATTTGCGGCGTATCTCCTCATGAGCTCCCGAAGACGACATTGACTTTTTAAGTGCATCAGTTTAACTCCCTGAAAAATCCTGGCTCTCATAAGTGACAGCAGAATCTGAGAGTGTAAAGTGAGAGACTGATTGGTTCAAATGTGTTGGAGGCGGCAGTGATACAGTTTTTTCTTTCCTCACACTTTGGGATTAGTTCTATGAAAAACAGTTTATGAGTGGGACACATTTCTGCACTTTAACTAGCCAAGGAACAACACCTTCACTCTCTTCAAGTCTGTATGTGTGTGTGTGTCTGTGCGCGTGTTTGTGTGTGTGCAGTGAATAATGCAGGACATCTATGCATGTTGGAGGACCTGTACTTAGATATGTTTACATAATTACTATCCCTTGTTATTGGAAGATTCTTGCTTACTCAAAGCAATTATTTAAGAAATATGCTCCACATTCAGCCTTGCATTTCAATGGGAGTTTATCCTCACATTTTTTACTGTGGAACTCCCAACAAATAATATGTTCAGTGTTCACACTTTGAGCCTTTTGAACAGTTACTGACAAAATAAAAAGTGTCAGACTCAAATTGTTTTTGGTGCCATATCTGCTCAAAACACAATTATTGTTATTATTCGAAATGAATATGGTCTGTTATCATGCAACAAGCCAAAAAATACTCTGCTAAATTCTGCAGTTTGTCTTCTTAGATCAGTGCAGAAAACTGTGAAACAAAAACAAAAAAAATTCTGCATATTCCATTTGGGCTTACTTATCATTAAACTAACTTACAGCATCCTAAACAGAAGTAAACAGGTGGCAGACACAATGCCAAATCAGAATATTTGCAGAATACAGGTACGTCAAGACTTACAATCTTAAAAACGCTAAGAGCATATGTAGCCACATACAGGAGCATACAGGTACATATATAGGAAATGGGTGGATGTACCGTTTACTGACGGTACTGTTTACATGCACTCTTGTGTTGCACCGATCTATACACTCTCATTCCTCATCCGGGATACTTATATTGTATTTCTGACAGATACTTGTACTGTTTCAGTTGCCTTCCACTAGTTTGTTTAGCAGTTGTACTGATCCATTTGCTAAAGTTAATTTGACAAAGCCGTTATATGTAGACCACAGCAGAAAGAATATACTGTAAACAATGTAACGTTGCTGTGGCCAGCTGTGCATGGGGCCATCTCAACAGCTGTTCTGAGTACATTTTACACCTGGAATTTTAGCACAAGAGCACAGTACCCTTCGGGTTTTGTCAAAATTGGATCAGCAGTCTCTGAGATTTCACATTTGATTGACAGACAGACAGACACAGCTGGATCCATCCAAGGGAGACAGACGGAAACAGACAGACGGGCGGACGGATGCATGGATGGATGAATGAACGGCATGGGAGAAGGCAAAACCCGGAGTGGTAAGGAAGGCAGTGTTGAAAAGGAAACTTTGAAAGAATAGTTTTCTAAAGGTGCCAGCTCCTTCACAATGGAAGAAGTTGAACCGCAGCACAACTACAGTTCCCTGGAGAGAAATATAGTTTTGTTAACAAAAGTTACCCAGAAAAGTAGTTCATGGTCCTTTTTAAAAATAATCAATAATATTTGCAGTTGCACCATGCAACAAAACTAAACACCCCTATGCAATGTTACTAAAATGTTAAATGATTCAAAACTGTGTGATCTTAAAATAATTGTATTGTGTGTATTTTTATGTTGAAGAGTAGGGTTAGGGTGGAAACTGCTGTGTCCACAGATAGTCCAACAAAAGTCAGTACATCCAGGGAGTGTACTGATTTTTATGACTTTAATTAACATGTATTAAATGTGCATGTAAACGCACTTTCAGGCTAACATTCATGCACTACACACTCCAATGGAAGATGTCAGCAACAACCTGAATAGCAAACAACAGCAACAACAACAACATTTTGCAGTTTGTCACTGGATGACATCAACTGTACACATTTCAGTATAGCCTAACTACAACCACCGACTACAAATTGCGAGTCCAGCATACTCCTAGATGTATTGTGTGCTACTTGTACGCACATTAATGTAGACCTACAACCAGTTTATTTGCATGTTGCGACGCTCTCCATCACAACTCCACGTTTTTCTAAAGACTAAAGGGTGGGATGAACTGCTTTCACATTCCTATACTGTAGTTTTGCCCAGTTTGGGTTTTTTAAATTTGACCTCTGTTTAACTGGGAAAGCCAGAAAGGCCATTGTAATGTGAATAGCATTTCCAACAAAATACAGTAAGTAACTTTCAAGATTGGCGTAATGTTACATCCAACAAAGTTAGAGTGTAATCTGTAATGCTACGCTTTACCCATTAACCTACATAAAAAAAATAATAGCAAAAGCAAGAAAAAAAACAAACAAATCAAATCAGCCCTGAAAACAGTCAAGATGACCTTCATTTCCTAAAAGTCCTATTGTGCTGCTGAACAGTCAACAGAAGTCTATGAATGTGCTAATTTTTGAGGGTGATGGAGAGAATCACGTCTATTTTTCCCACGGTTTAGTCCATTAACCCACATCTGCATCGATCTGTGTCCTTGATTGCAGAGTCAAACTCACAAAGAGATTTAAGTGGGAAAAAAAATTAAACACAGAAAATAATTCATAATGCACACAAACCTGTTTGAGATATCGCTTTCCATTTGTTTGTCGGGGTCAGTGGATTAAGCAGGGATAAAGTGTGTTTCCTTAATGCATGTGTGTATACACACTTTCGCATACGCACTGAAACACACAAACACACACACATGCATTCCTATGCCTGCCAAGTGAGGACCACTATTTTCTAGTCATTTGGAAATAACAAAAAAGTAATACAAATTTTTATTTAAGATCTTCTTTCATAGGAAAACTTCTTTTGTAATTTTCTTTTAAAAATTGTGGGACTTGTAACCCTGGACTATGTCTACCTATCAAAGACGGGACCTCCATAGCGTACAGATGAGATGAACACAGACTGGGGCATGAATACATACAAAGGCTTGATTTCTTTCAAAAATAGATCATTTAACTGTATATTTTTAACATTTAAACATCTTGCTTTGACAAATATTCTGAAACTAATCATGTAGTGTTGCACTCTATTAGTACTATACTGTCTAAATGACAAATACAACTAATCTAGTGTTGAACTCTATTAGAACTAGAGTGACCAAAAGGCACAACTCTATAGAAAAATCTTTGATAAATATATATACTTTATGCAGTGTATATTAGTATATTAGTGGTATTAGCAGGGGCGTCTTTAGCACTAGTTTCCTATTGTAGTTTTCAGTAAAACCTCACCCGCTTGTGGTTTTTCCATCCCATGACCCACCACTTCTATCTGTCTCGAGGCTGGGTTGGGCAGTTCCTTGTTTGGTTCCCTATGTTAAATAGCGCGCCGCACTACTGACTGCACTGGGAGCTTCTCTCTGAGCGCTTTTCAGGCTTCACCTTGGGAGACAGGGTCGGTTTTGTCATTCAGTATGGACGCACGTGCAAGTTCTATTTTATTCCCTCTGGTCTTATCTGATCTACTCTGTCCTTTGTTGTCTTTTACTATTCTGCTCTGATTTGTTCCGAACTAGTCGAGCTTAAATTATGGAGCTATTACAGCAGTTGCTTCACTGAAATACCTGGGAGAATGAATGTTACTCAAGGCAATACTTCATGATCATGTTCACTATATCCACTTTTTACTGCTTGTTTGATAAAGTAATGACACTTTGGTACACGTATGGGGTTAGGAGAATTGTTCCACATTTTGCGAAACACACTTATTTGCTTTCTTGCCGCGAGTTGAATAAGAAGATTGATGCTGCTCTCATGCCTGTACAGTAATTATGAAGCTACAGCCAGCAGCCATTTTGACAGTTTATCACAAAGCTCTAAAGCTCACTGATTACCATCTTTTATCTTATTGGTTTAAAATTGGACTATAAAAAAAAAACAAAAAACAGTTGGGATGTTTAGAGAGGTTATATTTCAAACAATTTCTTGCAATGAGTCAAATTTTACAAAAGTGATTTGTCATTTGTCTGTGCCTTCTAGAACGACACGTAAGCGTTTTCTGGCTGTTACAAATCACTGTTAGAAAAATAAACCTGTTTTATTTTCTGACAACGCTTTGGTTAAGGTACGCTTAGGCAGGAAGGATATCAGTCATGGTTTTAAGAAACCGATGTTAACTGTTGGATGGAAATGGGAAACAAACAGTGGTCTACCAAATTAAAGTTTGCCATTTTGTTGTCCCATCCACCCACCCCGACCTCCTCAATCAGCAGACTTTGTGGTTCTATGGTAACATTATCGTGCTAAGCTAAGCTTACTAGCAGCTGGCAGTAGATTCCTATTTACCTTACAGATATGAGAGTGGTATCAGTCTTCTCATCTAATGTGTGGCAAGAAAGCAAACGAGTGTCTTTCCCAAAATGTCAAACTATTCCTTCTGAAAGCAGTGCTTGTTTGAGCCAAGCTAGCCGCACATAGCTATGGAGTCCCTAGACCAGCTAAACACACCATTCCTGACTTTGCCACTTCAGGCAGCTGAAGACGTGGAAACAGACCTGATAATTCCTCCCGGGGTCACAACGGTAGTGCAGAAGCACTTCAGCAAGTGAGACCGGTCATTTCTGCAATTAAAAATCAACTGTCTTAACATCAGACCGTGAACGTGTGCATGCATCTGTGTCCTTGCATATGCGTTCATCTGCTCGTGAGTGTATGTAGGGTCACATCATGGGCTTGTATCCGCGTCTGGTCGCATACTGAGCTGAAGGGGATGTGCATATTTGCATGAAATTGAAGGGGAGGGAACAGCACCAATGAAAAACATAATTTTTCACACACTTGCTTTTGCTTGAATCAGCATGTAAAATGTAGATATGGCAAAAACCATATTACCCACTGAAGCATAGAATTTATATTAGCTTGTGATTCTTGCTTTTTTATGAAAATGTAAATCTAGTGAATACAATTTTGACTTGTTATCTTGTCCTTTTCTCTCTGGATTTCCATCATCACTTGACTTACTTTGCTGTATGTATATGTTAGACACTGAATCAAATTACTCTCTGTAATGTTTAAATGGTTGCATTTAGTATTAGTATTTTTTATTAGAATTAGAGTATTAGTATTAGAGTTTTTTAGTTTTTAGAAATATTTTGAGAAGTGACAGTAGTTGCTGTTAATCTATTCCATTTCCATAGGGGAATTATTTATTATAAAATAAAATAAAAAATATTGTGGAACGTTGGAGGGTGCAGTGCACCAATTTGTTTGCTCACAGACATGCACCCGAATGCCATACATGGTTTTCCTTTTGCTACTTTGTTTTCCTGTGTCTCTATGTTCTCTTTTTCCGTTCTCCTTACAAGCTCACACACACACCTTCGCCTTCACCTGTAGCAACACACACACACACACACAAACATCCCTGAAACACAGACAGACAAGACTTCCGAACACATTTAGTGCAGCACTGAGAATCTTCTAAATTAGGTTGAGAAATTTTGATTGGAAGTCTAAATATGGCAGCAATATTAATCTGCTTTATATAACACACTGTGGTCTCACTGTGGGAAGATCCTCACCTCGGCACTCCAAATGGGATTGTGGATCGATTGCATCTCCATCTAAGATATTAAGGAGGGCTAAAGAACCATCACCTGGGAGTGTTTTCCTGTCTCTTTCAGTCTATCCTGGGAACCAGGATATTTTTATGGACCTCTAATATCTTGGCTGATGCTAATAAATTTGCTGCTGACAGAAACGTATTAAAGGCTCAGCAAATAGCAAGAGCTTTGGTATTGATTCAGGTCCTGTTTTCATGAGATGGCATCATTATCACCATTAGTTTTTATGCTCTATTGCAAGATTTCAGTTTTGCAGACCAGACTCACCGATGAAGACAAGTCTGAAGACCGATCTAAGTAAATGCTAAACTGAATTGATGAATTCTTCTGAATGATTTCTAAGAGTGGCCTAAGAACTTTCTCTCGGGAACAAAGAGGAAAACAAAAACTGGCCCAAGAACATAATGCACATGCTGAATAAGACAGCTATTTTGGCTGCACTCTGTCTCAGTGAGATCTACATGAGACAGGCAAAATGGATGCCATAAACCTCCATGGTAACAACTGAGTGAAAAATAGTTTTTGAGCACTTCAGGGTCTCAGGTTCAAGTTAAACTAAAGACAAAGCTAAATGTCACTTAATTTGGTTACAAGCCCCAGAGACACGTTTTCAGACTTGTCCCAGATACCAGAGTCAAGACCAGGGTTCATTTTCTCAGTTATTACTTCAGGTTTATTTTCACGCATGAGAATATGTCCACGTATCATGGCAACACCGTACACTACCATTTTGGTAAACCCAGAGAAAGTTTGGCACTTTACTGTCATTATTTTACTTTGAATCAGCAATGACAGCTGGTCAAGCCTGAATCTGTTTCAAGCCATAATAAAGAGGGACATTCAAATCCATTTGTCATTCGAGAAGTTTCAGAACAACACATCTTCTGCTTGCATTTTGTGCTGTGAGTTGATGAATAGCAGTGTGCTTTTACAACATGGGGCCTATAATTGCCGCATTTGTGTAGTATGTAATAACGGATGATGTTAATGTGAGACGTTAAAATTGTTTCCGCCTTTTGTGGAGCGTTTGGGGAGACCAGAGCACAGGAGCTCGCTCTGACCACAGTTTTGCAATGGACCCAGACCTGCATATGACGGCAGCTTTCATGCTTCATCAAACGTACCAAATTCTCTGAGAAAATGCCTTCAGATCTGTAAAAACTGTGATCTAATCCAAAACTTTCATCTTTAAGTAGTACTTGAGAAACATGATTAATTAAGTAACTCGGTTGAAATGACTTGGACGCACGTATTGACTCTTGGAAAAAAGCACGGATATTTCCAGACTGGATTTAGGTATATCTTCAAAATGCAGCATGTTTGCTTGTCATGATATTAACCATATGCAGATGCAGATTCAAAACTTGTTAACAGTTTCTATTATTAAAATAACAAATTTAAAAGCGTCTGGCCTTGGTGGAAAAGGTAAATGCAGTCTGCGTGCTTTCTGTTTGTCTCTTCTCTTTGTCTGTCTCTACCTGCCTCTCTTGCACAGTCTTACCTCGCACGGTCTGTCTCCCCCTCTTTTCCTGGATGACCTGCTGTGAATTTATCCTTACCCTCCTCTCTCTGGGATTACACTGGAGGCCGTCCACTCCGTTCGGCCATCCGAAAAGTGGGCAGAGGAACAGCTTTAATTGGCCCAGAAATAGCCAAGGAGACTAGGCTGGATCTAGAGGGGCAAGAAACGGAGGAGGAGGAGGAGGAGGGCTGGGCGGAGCATGAAGGGAAGGTTCAAGGTTTTTTTCCAGGATTTTAATGTTTACCACTGATGTTCTCATGCCTGTGGGAGAGAGTGGGCTCGCTCTGTCTCGCTTGTGCCTCTTGGGTCGTTAATTATGTGTATTATTAGTATTAGGAATGTAGATGTGCATAACTAATATACTAGTGTATTATTAATCAAGGTCACCAGATACATTATCGGTGCTGTTACTATTTGAAATTATTTTGAAAAGTGATATTTCATTTTTTTTAAAGCACGCTCATCTGTAAAGGTGAATATTTTTAAGGTCATTTTCTGTTACTGGATTTTGATTTAAAAATTTAAAACCTGTGTTACGTTATTTGTTATTTTGTCTACAGAAAAGATTTGGACTGCATGGTAGGTTCCCATATTCCAGGTGTCTGCTCGGTGCCACTAAGCATGCAAAATATGTAATTTGAAATTAAGTATGTGGTTAGGTCGGTTGGCCGTGGTTTCAGGTCAGCACACAAAACAGCACATGCCTCTTATACGGACGTGAGCTGATGGCTCAGCACAGCGAGTAAACAAAATGCAACTTGACCCAACAGCATCGTAAACTGATAGAGATTCAGCATCATACCCGCGGCCTCATATGCTGCCATATGCTCCTTAATTTTAGCAGTTTTCCCTGCCCTTGCCACCACTTAACAAGCGGCACACTGGTATGGCGAAAATAGTGCTCTGCGGTTTTACAGGTCTCAGATTTTTCTAAATTATATGTCTAATGACAGAAAACGTACCTTTAGTCGCTTCTATGTCAGAAAGGCAGTAGAAAAGAGAGGATTCATCGCGTCACATTGTTTTAGTAAAGATGACTAAAGAAGACAGAAATGAAATCCGACATGATAAATTGATAATAGTGAGCCTGTGATAGAATGTGACTTTTGCCCTCTGCTACAGATCCAGTATGTGCCTCCACTGTTTCCTGTGAATTTCTTGTGCAAACTCCAAATGTAAGACTCAAAACTACTAAATGTAAAGGTAAGTACAGAGTCCAAATACAATGCCACAAATGTATCAAAATTAGGGTTTGATATATTGAAAATCCTATGGATTATAACTTTAAGATGTCAATTTTTACTGCTTCTACTGTATCCTGCCTGTTGTTTAGGCAATGTGCTTACAGCGTCCTGAGTCACGCTTCCAATTAACATTTATCTGAACCACTAACACCAGTTTGTTTCAGTAAACCTCTGTGGGAAACAGACTAAACGAAGACTGACTGGTTGGTTGACTATCAACTGACTGTTGCACCGACCGAACCAACCGGATCTTGGACTGACTGAATAACCGACCATCTGAATAACGGGCTGGCGGATAAAATGATCACGCTTTATCCTGCTGTCAATTTATCCAATCACGTCTCATCAGCTCATTAATCAACTCATTTGTTAGCTGCTCCAAACAAGCTCCGGAACTAGCACATCAAATTAGAAACCCAAATGCTACCTGAAGTCTCTTGACAAAGACTGATGAATACCTTGTCTCCTAATGCACACTTGCACATGTACAGCACATGCATGCATATAGTCTCTTTTGTATGTCTGTCTGTATTTCTCTGTTGTTTAGATCAGGTAGAATTAAAATGATAAGGTATATTGTTCAAAAAACAAAACACAAAAAAAAACAGCAGAACTTTCTTTGATTACTGACTATTTCTTGAAATAATTAGGTGCATCCGCATCAAGCTGAAATTATAAATATTTATGTAAAAAGGCTGGTTTTAACTAATTGTCTTTTTTTTTATCTTAAGCTTAAAATCAAACACTTGATGTATTTAAGGGGCATTTATATGAAGAATATATTATACTATTGCTCGTTTACTGGTAAAATAGTCAACAGTGCAATAAAATATGGAGGTCACAAGCTACTGCAGTATGGCCTTTAAACATGATAAGTAGCTTTTGTCCCCTGTATGTAAATGATAATGACAAATTTAATTTACAAAATGCAGATGAGAAGTTCAAAGCTGAGTAAGGGTTAGGTTTATCTGTGACTCGCTGCTTGCTTGGAGATCCGTCCAGTTCATAATCAAGGTTCAAAGCCCCTTGCTCGCAATATTGTTCCCAATGCGAAAATGGACTTGTAGCAAAGCACACAACACAGTTCATAATTACACGAAAAAGACACACAACGCAAAAATGTTCATAACTTGAAAAAAAAAAAACAGCCAAGTTCCGAGGTTGTGTGTTTCTGTGTGTGTTCTGTTTAACCTAACCCTTCGTGTTTCACTGTGCCGATTTCCTACTTAGAACTGAGAAAACACAAGTACCCTCTGTGTCCCCAAGGTACTTCGCCGGGAAGGAGTGAACACACACACTAACGCACACCAACACACACACCAGACAAAATGTCCTCTCCCAGGAGTGTATGTTCCCTGTTGAGTGGGATTACACAAAGCGGTAACCATGCCTCCATATCAAACTCTCTCTCCCTCTCGCTTTCTCTCTCTCTCTCTTTCTCTATCTCTCTCACACACACACACACACACACACACACACACACACACACACACACACACACACACACACACACAAACAAACAATATCATTCACTGAATATTCATAGCAAGCTGTTGCACTCCTGGTCCGGGTCCAAATCTGCGTGAGTTTGTGTGTGTGTGTAACATGTGTGTAATAATAAACATAATAAAAAGCCCTATATATCCTTCCCCCCCTTTCCCCCCCTTTTTATGTCTTTTCGTCTTTTGCATACATGTACATACACGCTCAGACAAACACACATGCCCACACTGTCAAATAATTAGGATAGAGGGCGAAACAGCAAACTGTGATCTCTGTCCCACTCTATTTTTTTTTTATACCTCTCTCTGTCTTTCTCCCTCTCTCTCTCTCTCTTTCTCTCTTTAAAACTCTCTCACACACACACACACACACAGACACACGCACACAAATATCATATGGCTTATCCTGTGCGCATGCACAGATAGGGGAGAGATACAAACACACACTAGGGAGACTAGGCAGACGAGGCAGATTGAGAGAGAACGTGCAATTTTTTTTTTTGCAATTCTATATGATGTCTATCTGAGAGTGTGTGTGTGTTTGCGCCCTTGCATGTGTGTGGCATGAGACAGTCCAGTTGGCTTCAGGTGGCAGCTTGCCTGCCACAGCTGCGGCGCTTTAACGGCTCTTACCAGAGGATTACAGGCTCAGCCGGAGCCAGGCTACCGGCCTTGTCTGCGGCGAATGTGTCGCGATGAGGCAGATGACAGAGCGGCCTGTCTTACTCCAGTAAACAGTCATTAAAAAAAACAAAAACAAATAATAAAGACGGATAAGTTCCTCAGTGCATTAACAGAAAAGTTTAGTTAGACTTTTTGTCATAAAAAAACAAAAAATAAGGAAACAGAAATAGAGCCCTTATAAAATAAGTTTATTGATATTCACGTTACTTCACACTCTGAGTGGGTAAACAACTTTGTTCCAACTTTAAGCAGCTGTGCTTGACATAGTTTTACTTTTCCTAAGTCCTTATGAATTCTCCTTCACATCTTTGGATGGAAAAGGCTGGAGGCCCTCCCTGCTGGCATTAGGCGGGAGGCGGGGTACACCCTGGACAGGTCGTCAGTCTATGACAGGACCGACACGTAGAGACATACAACAAGTCACGCTCACATTCACACCTAAGGTTAATTTAGAGTTGCCAGTAAACCTGCATGTCTTTGGACTGTGGGAGGAAGCCGGAGTACCCGGAGGAAACATAATCCATTACGGATGTTCATTATGTTTGTGTGAGTTGAGCTATTTTACACAGGTCACTCAGGTCAGCATAATGTTGATGATAGCCGAGTACTTTTAGTCTAGATCCAAAATCCAGATTTGTCTCAGTTAGAGACAGAAAGACAGAGAGAGAAAGAGAGAGAGAGGAATATATGTGATGTGACCCTGTTAAGTCATTAAGGATAAAATGGCAGATGGTAGTGAAAGCTGGGATCCAGACCCCGCTTTACATTAATCACACACATAGACACAAAAACAGACGAAAGAGGCATTAATTTTCCAGACAGTCCTAAAGTATAGTTCTAACTATGCTACCCTGAAGAAACTGCTCTGTCATTATGTATATCAAATTTGTCCAAACCAAATACTTTACAATTCTTACGGAACAAAATTAATGTAATAACATTCTATTAAATATGACTTTTTGGTCATCAAGGTTGAACTCATAGTTTTTCCTGCCTCAGTCGCCTAAAGTCGACCTCTTTGACCTCTATTTCTGTTTCAGTGCACTCACATCAGGTGACTTTAGACCAAAAAAGCCTTGCGACTCGATGACTTCATGGGACTTAGATATTCAACTCTTAATTGTCGCGCACAAACATTAAATAAAGAGAAACTGTTCCAAAATTAATTTACATTTAACCAACTCCATCAATTACCAAAGTATAAAAAAAATGTAAACAAAATTCCAGGTGAAAAATTAAGCAAACAAAATCCAAAATCGGAACATCTGGTGCCTGGCACCTTGTTTTCCATGGCTGCCCGGCGAGGCGTGACCAGACGCCGAGGTAACGACAGACACCAACACCTCGTTAGGCCCTCGTTAAGCTCATTAAGGCCCCGCTCGTTATGCTTTCTGCTAATGAGCCTGCTTGGAGGTGACTGAGCCGTGGAGGGATGCGGGGATGTGCCGTGTGGCTTCCAAACGCAACAAGCTTACGCGTGGCCTTAGAGGGAGAGGGGGAGGAATAAGACAGGGGGGAGTCGGGGAGGGGGACAGAGAAAGGGACTTCAACATGGAGGTAGGCGGATGAAAAAGAAGGAAGGAAGAGAATCTGTTTGTTTTTTGGTCCTGTTCAACCTCGAACAACACTGTCAACGTTTGTCTTTTTCTAGGGTCTTTAATTTCAAAAACCTTGAACAAAAAGAATAAACACCAAATCCCCATTAACCTATATAAATCAAGTATAAAAAAGTATAATAATAAAGTATATGCAGTTGGACCCCTCCTCTTAGCATAGCTCCACCCAGCTTTGACCTGAGCAGGGGTTTAATAAGCCATGACTGAAAACACTTGTGTGAGAAAAACAGGGGTGGGACAGGTTGGTTCCATGGTTGGTTGTTGTTCATGTAGGAGGGAGAACTTCAGTTTTTGTTGTCATTTCATTGCAAATATGGGTTTCTGTTGTGTACCTGGAGTATTTGAACATGATCTATTTTATGTAACTTTCCAAATGGGAATATACTTATAATACAGTGACTGACGGGGTTTGGCTTGGTATGAGGAGGCAGAAGTGTGTTCTGATCAGTCTTTTGTTGTGAGACTGTTGTCCTGTTGGGGTCTAAAAGGGGACCTCACCACCGACAGTTTTATATGTACCTACAGACTGACCTGTTGACCAAAAACACAATGGATACATTAAAAAATAGCAGAATTAAGAGATGAAATTAAGGTCAAAGAAATAAACCTTAACTTAATCTGCGGTTTACTGTCAAAACACTGAACGTGAGATTAATCCCAGCAAATCATCTAAACGGGCCATACTGAACGGATGCACATGCTTCAGCAAGGATGACTATATTGACAGATGGGCATCGTCTCTGTCTGTTTCTTAAAACCCTGCAAGCTCCTTTTCAAGAGCAAAAAACAGAACTGAGACCAGCTCAACAGCCTTTGTACCCCTATGGATTTGAAATGTCAACATTGCCACTTTTTAAAAATGATCTTCTTCGAATCATTTCTCCACAAACTATTGGATGATTACGAGATTCATCGGGATGCATAGTGCTACAGAAGCTTTGCTGACATTGACTGACTCACACATTAAGAAAGCGTCTTGTCAATGGGGCCAAACGAATCTCAAATGTAATAGACATTTCTTTTATTAAGCCTTGGGGTTGGCGGCAAGTGATAATCCTGGTGACACTGCTGAAGACATACCATACCTTACAAGGAAACACAGTGCTTAACACGTGAACAACTGCACAAAACTAAGCAGGTGTTGTGTTGATGTGGTGTTTGGCTCATTTTCATCATGCTCTCCACTTTCAAATATGATACATAAAGACACACATGGGATAGGTTTGTGAGGGGCGGCAACTAACTGTATTCTGTCTGTCTGTCTGTTTCCATCATTGTTTAATCTTCTTTGAAATATCAGGGATTTATTTAATCTATAAAATAACAGAAAATAGAAAAAAAAACAAAAACAAAAGACATCCATTGCAATTTTCTAGAGCCCCATGGCTATTGCTTGTTTTGTATATTTTAGTCCAAAACCGAAAGAACAGACAACAATACAAAACACAGAAAAGTATCAAATTTTCATAGTTAAGAAGATGGAACCAGTCAATTTCTGACATGTTTTTTCTTGATTAAACAGCTTAAACTTTAAGCTTAACTTTCTTACGTTCGACTGATGTTTTTTTGAAGTGACCTGACTGTTCACTTTGATATTTTCAGTCTTGGTGTGTAAGGAAGCGTGTGTTCGCGATGCACGGACCATGACTGTGAGATGATTTTTGCTCTTTATGTAATATAGTCATGTGTACTTTTTGTGTTGGAGATGCAGCATGCTTTAGAGACTGGCAATCTACAATATATATCTCAGTATCACTGACAAAGTTTCAGGCTTCTTGTAGCGTTAATAACCTGTACTTTTAACCACGTAAAACACTGTGGCCCTGCACTGAAGTGGTTAAGTAAAAGGAGGTCTCTTCCCACTGGGTCAGCTTAATGCTGGCAAGTTGCTTTTTCACAGCATAGATGAAGGCATAGTAGAATCAGGATCAAGTAGATGAGTTGAGAGGAGGAGGTAAATATGGGAAGAGTAAATAGGGACGATTTAATGCAGTTGAGAAGTTCATCAGGTGGAACGCTGCTTCTATAAAAGGATGAAAATTGAGTTTTGCAGGACAAATTACACGGGAGAAGGTCTGTGCGATCTGGTTGTCTTCCAGCATTTGTGTCAAGTGTGGCTATTCATTTGCTTTGTGCGTTTATGATAAGAGTCTGCATACAGGGAGAGTTGCCTCTGTGCAGGTCTCTATTTGTGCCTCGTTATGTGTATAAATGTGTGCCTCTGTGTCTGTTTGCCTGTGCCTCTTTTGTCGCATGGGCAAACTGTTTCCATTAGTGTTTGGTGTGTGTAAGTGTCTTTTTTGTGTGTGCACCTATGTGTGGGTGAAGCTGAACAAATAAAGCTAGTTTCCTCTTTGTGTTCACAGTGTCAAGCACTCAGTCTGTAATTTGGACACAGACAGCCATCTGTCCAAACAACCAACTCAAAACAACTCCTGTCCTGCACACTTTCACTGCTATCACAGCATCCATCCATCGCTAACTCTCTCTTATTTGCTCTCTCTTCTCTCCATCTGCCTGTCTGCCTCTGTCTCTGTCTATGTACCTCCATCTCACTCTGTCTCCTTGTCCCTCTACCTTATTATTGTTTGCTCACTTTCTAACTCCAGATATCTGTCTTCTTCTCTTTTCTCATTTTCCATCTTTGTCTGGTTGGATTGTAAAAGTCTGACAACTTTATCCAAAACACTGAACCGAAACGTAATAGCTCGATCCTTTCCTGTCATGATATGGTTCAATGTGCTCCACAAACTCTGAATAACCTGCCATACTGAGAGGACCTGCAGTAATATAACACTATGGCATTTCTAGCACATATGTGTACTGATGTGTGGACATTGGGGTGGTGGGTGGGGGTGCAGCAACTTTCATGAAGACACAACCATGATCTTTCCCTAATCTTAAAGTGGCTATAATCAATATTTTTATTATATAAAAAATAAATAAGCGTTTGCTAAAAAGTCAGCCTTATAAAAAGTGACGATATGTCAATGTTGTGTTTGCAACTTGCTTCCGCTGCCCCAAAGTGGCAAAAATAATCAGTTATTGCAGGTTTAACCAATGCATTCAAGCGCAGGAGTAATGATTTTTTGCTACGTGAAGGGGAATTAAACATTAAGCCTTGCAGCTATACCAGCTACTAACAGGGCAAAGCATATACTGAGTGCCAGTAGTTGTCGACAATCAAGAAAGAGACTGTCCTCCTGTTTTTTTTTCCGCAAGCAGCTTATTATGAGCCATAGTTACATATTTTTGGAAGGCGACCTCCAGCAGCATTAGTAATTATGATGGGAGCAAAAGAGGAAGTTGTAAAATATAGAGTGGCCAAGTTAAGCATCAGGGGGAGGTCGGGGTGGATGGAAGGATCGACTTTGACACAGGAGACCAAGACCCTATAAATCGTGGCGTCCTGTAGTCTATTGCCAAACAATCGACTGATGGCTCACATCTTGGTGTTGGTTTCAGTGCATTTCGTTTAACATATAAACCGACAGAAATTAAACCAAAAAACTTCAGAGTTGAGGGTTATCATTCATTGTTGATCATGATCTCAACAAAGGAGTTCTTTGCTATTGTGCGGCACACTAACGTTTTTGCGTTTTTTTTCCCGTCCTTCTTTTCTGTCTCTTCCCCCTTCTTGCTGTCTGCCCTCTGACAGGCACATATAAGCTAAAACCCGCCTTCTTGATGTTGGGCAACCAATCGATCAGACAAACGGCCACCATGTGACTGTGACATTTGCCTGGCCCTAATCATACCCATGGTTAGGGCCATGTGCGGGGGAAGCTGCAGTCAGACCAAAATCCGCCTGGCAGAATTTAGTTGCGTAAGTGGGGGGACAGGGAAGCAAATTTTGGTGTGACGGTGCCATAAGAGTTGTGTCTTAAACTTAACCATACATTAACCATTTCTTTGCCATAAACATGATTGTTCCCTACTCTAATGACTTCAAATCAGAAAAATGCCTTTTTAAGTTTGCTTTACAATTCTTTTCCATTTCTCTAGTAGTGGAAAGTATAACCTAAATGTGTAAAATGAGAAATGAATCATTGGAAACGGAAATCTAAAATATTTGTTCGAATAACATTGTGTTGCTGCAGCTGCTAATTGCAGTCTTTGGTTCCTGTCACACACAGGAACACGAACACACACACTCTCTCACACACACAGTCACTCACTCACAGGGGAAATGATCCAATATGACAATATCCTTAATTCAGAGTGTTAGGATCAAATTGTCTTAACTGTGTGTGTGTGGGTTAGTGTGTTAGTGTGTTTTTGTGCTCCTGTGGGAGACAATCACAGTGAAATGAGTGTGATTAAGTTGCCATAATAAGTAATATTTACTGGCCGTGTGTGTGTGTGTGTGTGTGTGTGTGTGTGTGTGTGTGTGTGTGTGTGTGTGTGTGTGTGTGTAAAATTGATATTAGCATCTTCCTGATGAGTCACCTCCCACCCCCTCTGCCCCCTGGGTAATCTGCCCAGCAAATTGGATGTTTGTTTGAATCACTATTTTGTGTGTGTGTGTGTGTGTGTGTGTGTGTGTGTGTGTATGTGTTTGTTTGCTTGAATAAGTGAAAGCTATCTAACTGAATGACTAAATCAGTGATATGTATAAAACGTGTAATATGCCTCTCTCAGACTCATTCTCCGTTTGTTCCCCAGTCCCTTTTCAAATGTCTGAGTGCTTTTCTTTGTAGGTTTTATAATTAGATGTCCATACTGTATGTGTGTTTATGAACAAATGAAGTATTGATTATGAACACTTAGAGAAAGCTATCATTATTTAGAATTATTCAAAACCATTTGTAATGTTGATGTTGTTTTTACAGAAGAAAAACTAGCTCTTGTTCACTTTCCTTTCATCATATAGAATAGTGTTCATCCCCGCTCAACAAGGATGAAAGACTGAAAAACGGAATGATTCTGCAACTGCTTGGCTTATTTTTGCATGTTTTATCAGGTTGGAAAATCATCATTAAACACCTGTGACAATTTAGTAAGTGGTGTCTTTGGCGAGTCACATTTAGAGAGAGTCCATGTGGATGCGTCAGTGAAGGAGAGAACTGCCAATCATCTATTGTACATCCTATTTGAAATGACATGGGTCAAAAGCTTATTCAGCCATAGTGTTGACAGACACCAATTTGTGCGCTTGGACACTGTTGTGCAGTATAGCTACATCGAAGACAATTTCACAATTTCAAGTATTCACACTCAAGTTTTCTCTAACATGATGTTGAAGGTTGAAAGAGCAGTTTCTATTTATTCATAACTAAAGGTTGATTATTGTATTTTGAAAGTAGTAATGATGAACTTACTTAGTAATTGATGAACTTACTCATGAAAGAAAGATAACCAGACAATTCGGGGAACTATTACAACTCCTTGCTTCTTCCTTGAACTGTTTTTAAGGCAGATGATGGGAAAACCAGGCAAAGTAGAAAGGAATTATTGAAATTAGCTGTACTTGTTAAATCAGATGATTGCAGAATTTCTGTAGTTGCAGATGAGCAAGATGAAAAGACTGATTCTGCAGGTTCAACCAGACATGGCCCTAACCATGGGTATAAGTGGTGGTGTGCAGTGGAGAGTCCCTGTCATTCTACCACACACAATGGGAAAGCTCTTCATATCCCTCCCTCTGCCAATGTCGGCATGTCTGTGAGGTCTGGGAACACACACAGTATTACATGGTAGAAAATAGTGTGTGTGTGTGTGTGTGTGTGTGCGTGTCTGTATCGGCTGGGTTAAAGAATGGTTGAGTAATCATCGGGAACCTCATCTATGAAACTGCACTGAATCTCTTTTCCAACAGTGGTATTTTCTTGGAGTATACATCCACATCCACACACAAGCAGACACACACATACTCACGCAAATAATTAGGCAGGCAGACAGACAGACAGACAGACAGACACACAAGTAAAGAGAGAGAGACACGGATTGGAATCAAACACCCACAAGATTCATTGTGAATATCAACATTTGCCAAAGACAGGGCCTGTAGACATTTTGTCAGGCTTTTTAAGTACAGAAATATTTGTAAAATGATATCATGAAACTGGACGGATTGTTCATTGAAGTGGTGAAAGGCCCCCCTCATAGAGGTGCACTGCTCTGCATCTCTGTGGTACCATCAAAATCTAAAAACAAATATGCAAAAAGACAGCACGGTGCATTTGAACTTCGTTGGCATTCAAGTCAGAGGGGTGGCCTGGTGGTTTGGGACCTCCTTTTTAAAAGGTTGGGGCTCTGGTTTCGAGCCAAGTTGTGTGATAGGTCGATTCAACAACCTCTCATTAGATACTTTAAATGCCTTAGACACCCATGTTGCACCCACACAGGTATTTTTATTTATTTTTGCCTGATTAGACCTCTTTTCAGCACTGTGTGGGAGAATACAGACTGACGGCCTTAAGTTAGCTATCTTTTTGTACCATGTAGGATGGGACAATTTACATCTTTACCATTCCGTTTACATAGCATTTACCAGGACCTGATTGTAGGTGGTAAATTATTCCAGACTTTAGGTGCAATAGTGGAAAATGCTTGATCACCTTTGGATTTCAGATTGCAGTGGGGGACCCTGAGAAGGCACTCAACGAAAGATCTTAAGGGCCTGGGAGTGGACAGGCGACTGAGGAGCTCTGATATGCGTGTGGGTGCCATACTGTGAAGAGCTTTAATAACAAATGGCATCGATCTTACCAGTGAAAAACTGGGTTTCACGGGTTTCAGGAGTGGGGTCTAGGATAGGTTTCACAGATGGATTCAGAGCTGTGTTAATCGTGTTTAAAAAACACTCTAGGTCTATGGAAGTTATTTGAAATTATGTCCGAAAATATCTTCTTCTTTCAGCTTTGACACTTTTTTGGTAATTGGACAAATGATGTCTTAAATTCTCATAAGAAAATTGAAGTTTATCTTTTTTTCCAGATACCTTATGTTCTGCTTTCCTGCAAACTGTTTTGCCGTAGATTCTGTGATAATCTGAGAAGACCTAATGGTAAGATGGGGTTTGATCACAGGACAAAGTAAGGAGACAAAGATACTAGGCCAATGATCAGATCTATTTGGGGAATTTATCTCTAAACAGGAGATGGGGAGAACCAATGTGCCAATGACATCAAGAGTATGGCCATAGACCTGCGTGGGTTCCATGACTGAAAGGTCAATTAACTGAGAAAATTCACAAACCATAGGTTTGGAAGAATGGTTACATTAATAAACATGTGGTTAAGGTTGTGGAAGGGACATGGATAAAAGAAACCTTGATTATCAGTTTCACCCACCCATCCATCCACATCAACCTAATGCAGACAACTGCATCACCTGACTTTTCTCCTTTGCTCTTGTCATAATTACTATGGCCGCTAGAGGTTGCTTAACAATAAAACATAGCTGTAGGTCGTAATAAGCTGCTTGCACGGAGGACCTATGGCGTAAGTTTGTCACAGGAGGATACACTCCAATTAAACAGCAAATGTGAGAAATGACAATGTTATAAACACTAGTTTGGTTCATATTTTTTTAACCATATAAACTTAGGGTGTATTCACAAACTTAATTTAGATATTTTGGTGTACATGTTAAATGAGCATTTTGTGGGTATCTCAGCCAGTCATATCTCCAAATAACTCCAACCATACACTCCAGCATGACTCTTGCACTCCTCTGTCCTCTGGATGACTGGTTGCCTGGTCCAGGAGTCTGAGGTCATCTCATTAAGAGTTCTTCACTGCCCTGGCCTCAAAGTGGTGAAACAAACTCAGTGATGTCAGGACAGCAGAGTCACTGCCTATCTTTGTCCAGAGGCTGAAAACCCAACTTTGTATTGTAGCACTCTGTTTGTTGTTTTTTTAGGAGAGAGGTATTTTTTTTTTTGTTCCTACAAAGTTTAAATGCACTTACTGTAACTTGCAGTTGGGACAAATGTGTCTATCAAATTCTGTAAATGTAAAGCAAAAAACAGAGGGCCATATGACTCCATTGTTTAAGGTGGGGGGGCTATTTGTGGCGAATCTCCTAATGAGCTTCAGAAGACATCAGTGATTTTTGGTGACTTCTGTGTGCCACTGAATAGTTTCCAGACCTTGGTTCACAGGCCTTGGTCAGGGCAGAGATAACTTGGACTCAGTTTTGGCCACTTATGTACAAAAGATAAATCCGCTTCTCACTCTGGTTCTGTTCTTCTGTCTCCCTCCTCCCATCTCCTCCCTCCTTTCCTCCCTCCATCTCCTCTCTGTCCCACCTTACGATCTTTCTGCTCCCTACCCAGCCTCCTCTCCATCCTTTCTTGATCTTCTACACTCTCTCCCACTTTCATCCCCCAATTTCCTCCTGTCTTCCTCCGTTCATTCCTCCTTCTCCTGCCCTCCACTCTCTCTCTCAGTAATTGATAGCACCCTTTGCTGTTATTTCATCCAAAGGGCCCTGTAAACAAAATTGTCTCTGACAGAACCAATATGGAAATCTCAGGCAGTGAGGCCATGAGTTATGGCCTGCATCATGGTGTTTGTGTGCATTTAAGTGTGTGTATGTGTGTGTGTGTGCATGAAACAGGAAGAAGGGTGCTTTTGTCCATATATGTTCATGGCTGTGAGTGTGTGTGTCTAGTCTTTAATTTGGGTGCGTGTGTGTGTGTGTGTGTGTGATGGGGAGGGGTCAAGGCCAAATTGACATCAAATGGTCTAAATTAGCCCCACTTGTCTCCATTGATTTACGGTGGGCAAGTAAATTACATCAGTAGCGAGAGAGGAGAAGTGGGGAGGGGCTAGAGGTTTCTCTGTAATGGATCTCAGGCCACTGTTGGTGTGTGTTCGTGGTGACAGATGCTGTGCAGGAGAGACAAGAGGACCGTGCCTGCAACACTCACATCTAACCTGTCGCTCAAATGGCTGCTGGACATATGTGCCTGGACGAGTTTATTTTAGTCTTTTAAATTGATATTCAGTCACAAACTAATTACTTAGATAAAGAAAAGTTTACAAAGTAGAAGATGACTTTTTAAGGCTTAGGGTGTAAAAGGAGCTGCCACACACTATCTTTTCATATATTTCATATGTTCAGTGCACATCAACAGGAAAGGTTCAGGTGAAAACTACCGTTCTGTTGGACTGTTTGGACGACAGCATTTCCTCATACTTCTAGATAATAGAATTTATCTTGTAAAAATGAACATTCTCCCCCCACAATAACTGAGGTGTGCTAATTATTTCAGTGCATTACAACTAGCCATACAGAAGACTATGTATTTAACCTTATGAATATAAAGCAGAGCATTTCTGACAAACAGAAGGTACATTCTTAGAATGCACAAAGGACATTCAACAGCCATCTAGACCTATGGAGAAGTACTCCTTTCTCCAGAAAAGGCGCAAAAAGAATGTAAAGCAAACATTGTGTGAAGACACAGTGCACAAATATAAATTCATTCCTGTGAATGTAATGTCCTGCCACCAGCGTTCAGCACTTTGTCTAAATAAGAAAAGTGTAGTATTCCTTTTAAATCCTTATGTTTTAATAGGGAATGGTGAGAGTTAATGAGATTGAGGGGTTGATTTACAACAAAAAAATACATGTGTTTTTCCGTTTGCTGTGTAAAATTTCTTCCCATACAGACTTTATTATAAAGCCCAGTAAAAAAGCAAGTGGCGACTATTACTGAGAGAAAGATGAAAGGAAGAAAGGGGGGACATTGGGAGAGGAGAAAACACCTGAAGGGGAAATTAGATAAGTAGAAGGTAAAGAAGGAGAGAGATGAATAAATGAAAGAAAAAAATATTGAAACAAAGAAACAAAAAGCAAAAATGAAGCTAAGATATCTGGTTGTGTTCTTGTTTGTGTGCATGTGTGTGTCCATAGCTGTCTGAACTGACAGTGAGACTTGGTCTCTGAATGTGCACGTGTGTTCATTGATGGTGCACACCAATTTGTGCTTATATGTAGACTGTTCATGGCGTGCGTGCTTAGTAAAGTGTTAACCCTCCAGCTGCATGTATTCATCTGTGATATCTTGAGGGGTGTGAGTGTATTTTTGAGTAGTTTTTGTGTGTGTGTGTGTGAGTGCATTTTTTTTTTTTTTTTTTTTTAGAACAGGGAGGAATTTTAGTAAATGCGTGTGGAGTAAGCATAAACCACAGACAGGACTCTGGATTTGAACCCCAGTCTCTGCTGTGACAGTCGCACGCCCACCATCCACCCCAACCACCTCCTGGCGAAATACGTTGCTTCTGAACATAATCCAGCCAGACACAAACACATTACTTCCCTGATTTACCATGCCTGACAGTGGTCTAACCATGCGGTAATACGGCAACAGAAACCAGTTGGAGTGAGACAGAAAGGCGTCCCCTGTTAGTGACTCAATGCGCTATGTCAGCATGTGTAACAGCAACAGCCATGAAAACAAACGCACGCGCACACAGACACTAAGAGGCACATGCACAGTAGGCTATGGTTCGCTCAGATATCATCAGCACACACACGCACATGAGCTTACAAACACACATGGACAACACACTCACGGCCTCGCACACACACACATGGGTGCACGCTCTAAGCCTGAGCAGTTCTGTTCACCAGCCTTAATTGGATTCTAATGTATTCAGTTTGCTCCACCAACTTGGAGAGAGAGAGAGAGAACGGGTGAGAAAGTGAGTGAGAGAGAGAGAGAGAGGGAATTAAAAGTAAATCGGGAGGTTTGTCAGTGGCGGTCATCTTCCTCCAGCCTCCAAGTGGAGTGTATCGTCTGAACAAGCTGTCAACAGAATTTCTACAAGAGACATTTGACCTGAGAGAGAGAGCGAGAGAGAGAGAGAGGAGCACTATCTGTATCCCTCTCCACTCTCTCATCGTCTCTCTCAGCACTTGAATAGATGAAAGCCGTATCTGCTGCAGCAAACGACCCCCATGCGCTCATGCACCAACACTATTTTTACCAAAGAGCAGCATCTAAGGAGCATGTGAGTGTCCTCTCTCGGTCTCGTCGCTTCCCTTCGCCTTCCTGCGTGCTTTTAAATGAATGTACAGTATGTAAACTCTGCTGGAGCGGTACATAAATGGCTGAGTAGGGTTAACTATGAATTCCAGTCAGGGATAATCATGAAATATCCTGACCGTAGAGCAGAGTTATAATTTCAGCCACACATGAACTTCATGGTGTTTATTTGGACCCATAAAGGCTAACAAAAGGCAGGCAAATGAAATTTTATGATCTGAGCTTACCATTCCGCACATCCCTGAATCCAGTATACAGGATGTGATTAGTTAATCAATACTCCCGACTGCTGTCAAGGTTTGGGCTAAGATGACATTACTGACAACGCAGTATTTGACAGCAGTTGTTAAATGATGCATATTTTTAACCAAGGTTACCTATAGCTAAACACACAAATATCATAACACACATTTACCTTGTCTGTCGTCGTCCATTTCTCCTTGTCATTTGCTTGTTCCTGATTTCATAGTTTAGGAGGATGAGACAAATAGCGGTTCCCCAGAAAACTAAGTTAACGGTAAACAAAACACAGACAGTGAGGCAAATAAGAAATGCCCACAAACCAATTGGGATATAACTAGTGTATACTATTGAATTTCTCTGCATAAGAAACATTTACCTGTTAATGGGATTAGAGCCATAGGTAGTGGATTATGAGGCCCAAACTGATATGTGAGAGTTAACACTGGTGACACTGTTTCTCAAACGCCTTAAACATATCTTTGGCATTTCTGAACTACAGTTTCTCTGTCCTGTTGGCCGACGTATACAGTGTGCTAATACAGATATTTCTCCAATAAGCTAATATTGAGCATTATATCGGCGCATGATGAACACAAGCCCCAAAGTAAAAATGTGTGTAGATTAGTATCTTTCATGGAGATTTTTCCCCATTAAAATGTATATGTGGTAAGCACGATCTCTAATGGTGGGCATTTTCAGCCCCATTCAGCTTCAGTTTCCCCTTGGCAGCACGAAGCAGTAGTCTGCGATGATTTTAGGCATTGCACTTCAGCTGAAAGACGTTCGTGCGTAATTCTTATGTTTAGTCTGCCTGTTTTCGGTCAGTTGAAGGGGCACACCCTGAGCAAACCATTTCGTCTTGTAACAGGAGATGGAAGCATTCCTTGCATGACAATCAAATTGACAGCCGGCGTTTTTTTTTTCACAGCAATGTCCTTCAAAAGTACAAGAAGCGCTCCGTTGAATGCTAAAATTAGAGCCAATTAGGCTTTGACTGAATTAGCTTCTGTTTTGTATCACATATGCATCTCTGTTATTTACATGAATATATTCAGATGATCTAGGAACTTGAGGTTAAATGTTTTCACTATTTACCGTAGGAAGAATTATGGAGACAGTTTGTGTGTGAACACGCTCAACTGACCTGTCTTCAAATCTGTGACTACTGAGATAACGTTTTGTATCTAAAATGATTTTAGTTGAACAATTAGAGAGAGTTTAAGTTTCCACAACCCTGACAGCTGGGCAACTTCAAGTGGAAATGGCCTTTGTTAAACTACACCGTGAAATTGAAAATGTGATACGCATTGGGCTGGACCTCTCACAATTCAGTTTGCAGACCTGCTTCTGGTGGGTCACTACATTATATGAGTAAGATTGCGTTTGACCAGGCCTGGGTCCTTTGCTAGAAATTCTGCCTGTGTGCAATCCCAGCTTCTCCAGAGGAGGCCATCTAGAACTGGCTTCTCCCTCGCGTGAATGCAAGAACCGATGTGCGAAGAAAAAAATGGCTGAAACACAGCATCTGTGCTCTTTTCAAACCTTTCTCGGAGAGGTTAGATCATTTTTACTGAACTTGGGTTGTGTTTAGAAGGGTTTGTGAGCCACAAATCTGACGCGTCTGAAATGACACGTCTGGATTTGACCCATTTTGTTGTCAAAAATGAACATTTTGGCAATTATTCTCTTTAATATCCAAGGGGGTTAAACTTCAGCTGATCCCGGCCTCTCAATTTCCATCTGGAAAGCGAGATAAGGATTCCCTACAGGGATGAAAAAAGTGTCATATGATTCTTATTGTTCAGAATTACAGGAAGGCATATTTCCTGAGATTTACAAGTCATAGGAAAAGAAGTAGATGAGATGAGATTAGATAAGATAATTTTAAGATGAGATCATTTTTCAAGCAATGTTCCTCTACTTTAAGACAAGCACCGAGGTTAAATACAGTATATACATTTAGCAGGTACATGTTAACGGAGGGGATATTTGGTTCAGCAAGGCAAGAGTGATATGAAGTATTTTCTCTAAAAGATGAGTTTTTAGTCTGTTGCAGGAGATGTGAAGTGACTACAGTGCAAAGATCATCTCACCACTGAAGAAGTCATGGCGAGAGAAGCTGAGACGGGTGCAGCGATGACCACCATCACCTCAGGGTGGGCACAGCACAGCAGCAGACTGACAGTGATGGAAGAGGGGTTCTTACACTCGTGACGTGTTTCTGCACATGGTTGAAGTGCACATCTGACTCGAACTCAGCATGTTTAAAGGTGAGAAGTAAAAAGTTGTTTTGTTTCCTCCTCAGCTCTCCTCATGTTTGCAATAATTTTGCAGCCATGAGGATTTTGAGGCAGAACAAAATCACTAAATATTTTAATGGCCTTGACAATAACTTAAAAAAAACAAAACAATGGACACTATTTTGAATTGATTACTATCAGTGAATTCAAAGTAAGTATTGGAATTATGGGCACGCACAGCTCTGGTGTCTTTTTGATTTTTAATTTAAGCCTAAGAAGCTGCTGTCTGTCCCACTGCAGTGACGAGTCCTCGCCTATCAAAATTTGAAAAGACATTCTTTATTTTCATCCCATATTACCTGTATTATTGGTCCTTTTTCCTCCAACTCTCAAAGCTCTAGTTCTGTCAACCAGCTGTTAAACAGACCTTTTTAAACGAGAGCAACATTTTTGAATAGAGAATGGAGAGCAGAGACAAAGTGCATCAAGTAAAACAAGCATGCTATAAGAAGTGAGACTTTTATAATTAAGGAACTGAGCTGCACGGGACTCATCCTGCACGAAGTGCAAAAGGTCCATGTCGGTGGTGAGCCAGGCAGTGAATAAGCACAGCGGTCGGCCATATGACCCTGAGTGAGTACCTGTTTTTGAGAGCATATTCTTCTTCATTTAACACATAACATCCATTACAGGTTGCATTTGAAGAGTTACACTTCAAAATGACAACGCAATCTTTGTGATGGATGCCTTCCTCTTTGTGATATAATGAATATTTGCTGCCTCCAGGCTTCCTCTAATAGTAACAAGTGAAATAACCTTAAAGGAGAAAGGAAAAACAATAGTTTGATATCAAATTGCCCAATTCATTTATGTCTTGAATAAAAGGGTTTGGTGTCAGAATTTTTTCTTTTTTTGGGGGGCGTCATAAGCTGAAAGGACTGTTTAGAACAAATATCTGGATGAGCCAGCTTTCGATATTTTTATCAGCAGATGTTTTTTTCTGATACTTTTAAGGATGTAGCCTGTTTTTTTTTTTTTTTTTTTTTGGTCTCTAGATACATAGAGAATGATCTGTAATTCTTTTTATTCTGTGTCAGATTTCCTCCCAACAGCCAGTGGGGCCTCATTAGTATACAGACACCGTATTTATACAAATATCACTTTTCACGGCATGCCTGCCGAACCGATGCCCTGATTCTGCTTCGGCCCCGAGAGGAATAATTCAGTTAAGAAAAAGGTCTCTCAAGCTTAGGTCACAGGGAATGGTGCGGCTGGCTGAGGGGAAAAGTCACTGAGTGGAAATTAGAATAATATTTTAAAATGGACTGATTGGTTCTGTTCCATAATGCGGATGGATGGTGGCTGACCTGTACTTTATAGAAGTGGTCGGTTTGTGACTAGGAGGCCAAAAGAAAATGGGTTTGGGGAAAGTGAGTGAGCAACGGAACGGGACAAGTAGGAGAAGGAGCACGTTGGCTCAGTTGATTCCACGTGTTAGAAATACAGTGAGAAGAACAGAGAGAAGTGACAGGAGAATAACGTGGGGTACATCAAGGATAAATGCACTGAGGCGAGGGGGCTTCTTCAATGACAATCATACTGTATTTACTGCTACTTAAGGACAGATGAAGAAGAGAGGTCTCCTTCGGTGGATGCCATCACGTAGTGTTTCCTCTTTGTGACAGTAGGGGGGGCTGTCGTTCCTTCTTAGCCTCTTGCAGGGGCCGCGGAGTCAGACAGACAGGGGGACAGACAGGCGGAGAGGCAGCGAGGCTCACGTATCTCCGTCTCCGGAAATCCTCCCATCTCGCCGCCGACGGACTGATTTGCAATTCAATAAGTTACAATGTCATCTCTTTAGCTTTTACACATTTAGCTGACAAAGGGAACCATGCTTGCTGCCTTATGAAATGTCGCCTCGGACTTAAAGAAGACCTTAATGTTCTCTCTCCTCTGGCTGCCCCCCCCCCCCACACACACACACACACACAAGTCCCATCAATAGAAAGTAAATGAGTTTTATTACAAGATGCATCACATTTTGCAGTTGTACAAGCTGTCACACGCCACTGGAGGCGAGTGAGTGAGTGTGTGTGTGTGAGTGCGTGCGTGTGTGTTTGTGTGTGTGTGCGTGTTTGTGTGTGTGTTTGTGTGTGCGTGCGTGTGTGCGCGAGCGCCAGTGCGAAGTTGGCGTCTATCGATTACAGCGAGAACAGGTGTAGCGTGTGTCTGTATGAATAATGCAGAGAGAGGCTTTGGGAGGATAAACAACACGTGAACGGGCTCACACGCTTAACTGACATCCACACACACACACACACACACACACACACACACACACACACACCAGCCACACAAAGAAGCGGGCCTCTTCTCATTTTAATCTTATTCTAAGTCTTTTTTGCAGTCAAACTCCAGTATACACGAAAATCCCTTGAACCTGTCCCCTATAGTCTGGTCTAGGTCTTTTGTTTACCATCATTGTTTTTCAATGCCCACACTTTTTCCTGTATCTTACTTTCTCTCTCGCTCCTAAATAAATTCCCAGACCCTCCATTGGCTGCGTAATTGTCACTCAAATCCCCAAACCCCGCCTCCACCCTCCACCCTCCTCGGCCCCACACCCTCCACTGGCCCTCCTCCTCCTCCTCCTCCTCCTCCATCGCCGGCTCGTAGAAGCGTCAGACCTCCTCCTCTTCGGTCCTCTCCTCTCCTCTCTCCATCCCGCGGACGAGTGTATACAGCCTCTCAAGTTGAGCCCAGGCGCACGCACACGCGCAAGCACACAAACACACACACACACACACACACACACACACACACACACACACACTCACACACATAACATGCGCAGCAGGAGGGGGACAGTCGGAGGATAGACAGAGGGAGGAGAGAAAAGGAGAGCGGACGGAGCTGTTGCCTCGCGAGCGGAATTTGGATTTTATTTCATATATGAGCCTTAAGTGGCAGAGTGGGGTTTTTTTTTTTGGTTTTGTTGTTTCCAAAACCGCCCATGAAGTGGACTTTTTAATTTCGTCCGGGGAGTCCTTCGTCTACTCTGCTGATTTCGTTTAAACTTTGGCAGGAAGAAAAGTGTGATAAAGGAGAGACGCCGGGCTTTCCTCAGTTTTGAGCCGTCCCGTTTGGATGAATAAAGCGGAGGAGCGCACCGGTGGAAAAAGCTCACCACCGGGGAAACGGGTTCATTCCTCAGTTCGGGCTTGAGGGAGAGACACCGCAGACTTTTTCTTTTTTTTTTTTTTTTCTTTTTTTTTTTAAGGGAGGATTAAAAAAAAAAAAAGAAGAAGAAGAAGGAGCCAGCCTGCAGCGGAATTGCCCGTCGGGGGTTTCTTCTTTATTACTGACTCCAGAAGGATTTATAGTTTACTCCAGCCCTCATCTGCGCGGTGTCTTAGGTCAGCCACGGTGGGAGCGCAGTTTGGTCAAAATGAGATTATTGATGGCACCGACGCGGTAGTATTCTGTCTGGGGAAAAGGAAAAGAGATAAAATATTGAAAGAGCCCATTGTGTCCATTTTTCTTTTTTTGAACAGTCCCGAAGGTTTTTTTTTTTTTTTTTTTTTTTACCGACAGGAGGGATGGAGATGGTCTGGAGGAAGGGAGGCGCGCCGGTGGGATGTCGCCTCTGGAAGACGGTGCTTCTTCTTTTCCTGTGGAAAGGTAAGAGATGCGAATGCCGGCGAAAACTTGTTGCCAGTTTTAGACATTGTTGTTTCTTTGATTTGGGCTGGAAGCCGGGGATGTGACACCCACTGGCAGTAGCCTTATTTCTTCTATATATATATATATATATATATATATATATATATTTCTTTTATCCTCTCATAATACGAAATGCAAATTTGCCAACTTTTTGCAGTCTCAAAGGCACCGCCGGTTATTGGAATATCCTTGCATTATATGAGTTATTATTGTTGTCGTGTTTCCCCTGGCGCATTCGATGTGCGCTTCAGAGAGGGGGCGACGTTTGAAATTGCCCTGCAACAGATGAAGGGGAAACCCGACACGAAACCCAGTTCAGCTTAACTCCCCATTCCCGCCAGCCAGCAAAGTGACAGCAAACACGGCTAAGAGGCGTCAGCAAGTTGCACGAGACGCTCTCAGAAATGCTAAGCTGTCCCTCGCCATACGGCGACCACGGACTTGGGGGTTATGTGCGCCAGCATAAGTAAAAACTGCTTAGGAAATTTAAATGAAGCAAGTTTCAGTTGGTTTTTTTTTTTTTTTTAGCCAAATGGCCAGTCGAGTAGCCCATATTCATCTTGACACCTCCTGTATCCGGGCTTGTGTGTGGAATAATAAGTACCAGACTGAGCCGAAGCTCAAACGATGGGTGCGTGGTAACTGGTGCCACCAGAGACACGAGAACCCCGGCTAGTTGGCGGCTGACCTACCCGCGTGAGACCTAATGGCAGGGTGATCCCTACACAGACACGTCTAAACATACATGTCTTGTTGTTGTTTTTTTGAATTTAAGAGAAAAAGGCTGACTGCTTGCGCACGACGTCTTCTGCGCCCTGGAATCCCCCTTTCGAGACGAGTGTCCCCTGTGAGAGGTGATCTGAAAGGATTTGTAAAAATGATATGGGGTCTCTCCAATCGAGGGAAGATCGGTTTTCCCCTCGCCCCTCTTCAAATGTAGTCGTGGGCATGGGTGAACTGAGAATAAGGCGTGCGATTGGTCCCCACCGGTCTCCTCGTGTAAAGTGATCGAGTTCAAATTTTTACGCGATCATTTCTTCATTCTAAAATAATTCCAGGCTTTTATAAAGAGACGGAGGGAAGAGAGAGGTCAAGGTCTCTCCTACATGTCCGCCACTGACATAATTACAGAACTCTTTAAGAGGTTTATGGGTCTGAATTGCGGTGCGTGACTTATAAAAGCCCACAGAACACTATTTAAGCGGTTTTACAGGCTCGGCGGAGCTACAGTAGAATATTCTTCCATTCAGACCGTGTGTTGTAGTGTGCGCAGATTGCGATCCGCCGTCTTGCTCAAGAACGCTACAACCGGTTTGGGATCTGAATTCAGGTCGGGTAACGCCACCACCCACTTGCTCGAAGGAGAGGAAGAAGCATAAGTTGAAGAAGGCTGAGAGATATTTTGGGTTTGAAGCCCTCCGTCTGCGGTTTGTACGCCTCAGTTTTCCTCGCCAATGACAGTCCTTCAGCATTAGTATCACACTCCCGAGAGCGCCTTCTGTGTCTGCGTGTGTGTGTGCGTGTGTGTGTGTGTTATTTTAATCAGCTCCGATCACTCACGGCCCGCTGAGCGGTTAACAGTCGCCGCGTTGTGAGCTCCGGAGCGCGTTGGTCGCCGTGGCCGCGGCGCACGGCGACCAACGGGAGACAAGAGAGGAAACGGCGAGCGGGGGCGGCGCGCCGGAAAACAGCTGTGCCCGGGAAAAGGGCTAAATACCCAAAAGATGAAAGCAACCAAGCACCCCCTCTCTTCTCTTCCCTCCTCTTCCCCTCTCTTCTCTCTTCATTTGGGACGACGTAGAAAATACAGAGTTTTTCCTTTTGCCCAGGGACTGTCTGTACCTTTTGTCTGACAGTGCATATTGCTCTTTGACTGCTGCTTAGTTGCTCCCTTGGCAGTGAGGATGGCCTGTAGGATCTCTCCTTTCTGGCTCTATGTCAGCCTCTCTCTCTCTCACACACACACACACACACACACAAGTGCATAGGGAAAGGTCCATTCCAACTTGGCTATGGTTAAACAGTCATTATTGGGCATTGGGGAGCTCTGGCTCTATTGGTGTAATGGCCACCTAAGGCTGTTTATAAAAGCAGAACACCAACCTTGCCCCCTCCCTCTGTCTCTCTCTCTCTCTCTCTACCTTATCTTGCTCTTTCTCTCCTCTTCTCTCTGTTTCCTTCTCCCTCTGTGTATTGCCGGATTCGGCCTGCATATCTTCCCTCAGTGCAATTGTTTCAGTCTTCACTTGTTCATGTGTTGCTTGTGCCTGTGTGCTTGCATTTATAGAAGGGGTGTGTTTTCGATTAGTCACGGGGGCCCTTAGTCAACTGCCTTTGTGTGTGTGTGTGTGTGTGTGTGTTTGTGTTTATGCTTCTGTCTGTAACCATACTGTAGCTGTCATCTGTTACACTTCAAAAATTTTCCACCCACATATCTGACTCCAGCCACAGAACACACCACCATAAAACATATTTTTGCCAAGTTTTAATGTATGATTTGTAGAAGTTGAATTGCTTTTTTGTTATAACCAATATATGTCACTGCACGAATCAAAGAGTTATTTAATTGCCTTTTATTTCCCCAGTCGTCCCTATTTGTGTCATCGTCTCATTATTCCCCGAGTGGCGTCTCGATTTTTCGTGTCACTCCATTTCGTTGCAATTACATCACTCTCTAATGTCATCATCCAGGTTGTCTGCAGGTTGTCATTGTTGGCTTGTTCAAAAGCCGAGTATCAAAGGGATGCCTGTTCAGAGGCAAACAGTTAGTTTGGTCTTGAAGGCTCAGAGGCTGAATAGTCACTGGAGGGGGGGGGGGGGGGTCATGACTTGGATCTGCAATCTCAGCAGGAGGTCTTTTTCTTCTGGGTGGGCAGCTGGGGAACCCCCAACACACAGTTACACATAGTCAAAGCATGAGTGATTTTTTTTTTTTTTTTAATTTATAGCTGATAAAATTTAGCTACAAGAGTTGATGGTGTTCATGGGCTACCAACGGACTACACTGGCACAGTGACATTTTGTACTAAGCCAGCCAAGTTGAGAAAAAACAAACAATTTTTTTTAATACCACTTTTATATGCTGTGCTGTCAGTTCAACTGATTGGAGTGTTGTAAATGTTTCTACTCTTGTTGCAGATGTGTGAGTTGCGTGCATGCCTAACTGCATAATACATCTTTTTATATCTGTATGTGTGCATATAATTCGGCTACTATTGCTACTCTTAGCCGGCTAATTGATATTCCCACTCATCTTATCTTATTGACAGATATGTTACATTGGAACATTAGTAAAAAGAGAGTGCTGTACAGAAATGCCAAAGATAACAGATTTTGTTTGTCCAGCAGGGAGCACTGACAATTATACAATTTATTTTTCAACTGTAAATTGTCCCACCAAGAACATATCTTGGGTGTTTACAGTTATAAACAACATCAGGGATCCTTATGTTAAAAAATCTCTCAAATATCAATATCTGTCTGGGCCCTGGACTATACTCATAAAGCATGTCCAAGGAAAACACTTATTTCTGATTGGCTGGCTGGTGTCATTTAAAATTCGTACATCAGGAAATCTCAACTGTCAACGGTCAACAGTTTTACTAGATGTTGTAAATCAGAGCATATGCATTAGCATTTACATTTACATTTTAAAAAGATTGTCCCAGTGTTCTGTGGGTCAGTTTGAATGCCCTCAGCTTTGTTCAGGCTGCTTTTAAAAAAAATGTTTTGTCTGTGTTGATGTGTGTGTTTCCGGGTTTTTTAGTATTTGACTTTTACAGATGATGACAAACTGCTCCTTTTCAGCTGTCGTGGCCGAAATAGCCATGTGGTGTCAATGTGTCAAAGCCTGGGAAAAAGTATGCACTGTTCAAACTGTGTGTTTGTGTGTGTGTGTGTGTGTGTGTGTGTGTGTGTGTGTGTGTGTGTGTGTGTGTGTGTGTGTGTGCCTGTGTGTCTGCCTGTGCGCTCGACGAGATCTTCACTACACTGTTAACCTGTAGCAGAATGTCAGCACTATGCACCATTACTCATGCAGTACAGAGCATTAATAATTACTGACGAAAAACCACTGACACACACACACACACACACACACACACACACACACACACACCGGTAGTCTCTACACTGCTGCCCCCCACTCTCTGTATCTTTCTTTGTCTCTCGTTGTTGATTTCTTTCACTGGCTCGCTGACTCACTCAAACACGCTCTGATATGCTTTCGTGTGTGCGCACACACATACACACACTCAAACACACGTATACAACACATACACACTTGCGCAAAGAGGTGAAATAAGTTACAGGACTATAATGTGTAATGTATGTAACGGAAAAGGTGAATTTTTAACATTTACAAATGAATGTTACAGTGCAGGGGTGGGGAGCAAAAAAGAGTGAGAGGTGAGTGTGTGTGATGCAGCTAAATACCACGAGGTTCAAATATCATACCCCTTCAGTGTGAGCCTCTCTTTCTTTCTGCCTGTGTCACACACATGCACGCAGGGCTTCTTGTCACGCTGCTTTTTGCAGTATTGTATCTTGTATGTTCCGAACATTGAGATGTGACCGCAAGGTTCGCCCGTTTGGGAAAGTAGAAGAGAGGCACTCTCCCCTCTACTATTGGCGAGGGCCTCCTGAATCAGGGGGGGAAAAAAAAACAACCCGAAAACACAGCCTGAATGCCCGCTGCTCTATAGCCACCAGTACAAAGTGGGTGAATTGTGTGTCAGTCTGAAAACCTGTACTGTGTTCCAATTTCGTACAGCATGTGTATACTACATTCTTCCCTATATCACTGCACTGTTTTTTTACACGTAGTATAGGGGAATTTAATTGACATTGTTTAGACTCATAGGAAATGATACACAGATTTGTGGTGCTGAACATTAATCAAACTGTGCCTTAAAAAGTTGCGGCTAATCTCAAAAACTTTACACCTACCTGGTAAATGTGTTTTCCAAGGATTATTGATTCATTGTTTTTGTTTTCTGAGTTGTCAGCAGAGCTGTGTCGCTAACATCCACATTTTGGTGACCTTTTATCAGTTGTGGGTATCTCTTCCATTTCAATGGGCCAATAATGTCCCACAAGATGCTGAAAATTAGACTGATTTTTGCCAGCTGGCATTTTTAAGCGTATTTCATCATTATTCCAGTGTGGAAGTAAAATGTAGTTTTCAAGTCCTTTTTTGAGCTTACATATGTTGTTTTTGCCTCTGTGGAGCCAAATTTCTTCACCAGTTTTGTTATCTTTACTTAATTAGCCTGTTTAGGAAACCCAGGATAATATGTATGTGTACATGATAAAATCTTTTTTTTTTGTAATTGTCATTTCTGTATCCTGCGTAAAAAAAACCTCTGTTCTACCTCCATGGAGAGAATTGGTTTCCCATGCTACTTGATGGGCAGAAAGAGTGTCTGCACACTCAGACACGCAAGAATGGAGACACACTCCTACAGACTCAAGGAGCCGGATGATAAGGAAAAGAATTGGCTCTCATCATCATAAGGAGCCCAACTCTTTTTGTCATCACACAGAGGAGGAGGAAGTGTTAGAGATGGAGAGATTGAAGGGCAGGGTGGGGGCATGGGAGGTGGGGTGCAGTGGGCGTGGGGGGGTGGGGTGCGGGGTTCTCTTCCCTTGGGAGTGCATTCATCCGCTGTGTCCCTTCCTTCAATATCAGTAAATCTCATCCTTCATCTAGAAGGATACTGTTTGCTATAGGGCTCGGACACACAGGGCTTTACACTGACACAAACACACTTGCTCTCACACACACACACACACACACACACACACACACACACTGAGACCCACGTTTTTTTCTCTCTCTGATCAACACGTGACCAATTATTAGGGAGCCACAATGTGTGATCATGTACTCACAGCATTGTGGCCAAAGCAATAATGCATAGAATCCATCTCAAATTATGAAGTCAAAAATAACCCTAGTTGAAAAGGGAATTTGGTAGTTTTGTGACATTTGGTAAAGATGACTCATAACTTCCAAAGATGTTCTTCTTTTACGCTACTATTTCATATGTTGGATATCTGATGTAAATAAAACAAAATTGTAACTAATTAGTGTATGATGCCATGTCTAAGGGCGAAACTTTAATTTAATGCATGTTCTTTAATTGAAGAGACAACATTTTATCTGTTCAAATGTACAGGTTGTTAGTATCTAGACACCTATTGTATTAGAAACCCCACAGGTTCATCTCTTTGCTGGTATATTTAACTTTGCTCTTTACCTTATCATTACAAGCATCTCAGTTGCTTTGGACCTTGAGTATAGTAAGGAGTCAGCAGTGGAGACAAATATCTTTGTCTTGGCAAATAAGAATGTTGGGGGTCTGTATCTTAACATTTCTTCAGCTTTCTGAACCCAAGAAGCTGACATTCACAACCGCTTCGCACGGTGACCTGCCAGCTCTGCAGAGGTGAGAAAGGGGTCGGGGCTTGAACTCTCTCAAGCTCTGTTGTTTTCCTTCTTTGTGCACTGTCACTGTCACTTTTCCGATTTAGGATCGGAGTAAGGGTTGAGGGCAGGCATGCAGTGATGCGGGTAAGTTGTATGAGAGATAAGGATACATTCGTTTAGGGTCCTCTTAAGGAAAGTACAAGGGTTAAGGTTTGAGAGGGTGAGTAGGAGTGTGTTTGTGAGTGTTTCTTTCATTTTTAATCCAAGTATCTTCACTGGCAGCGTTCACAACCTTACTGTGCTTTTTTCCACATAGTTTATGGACGTATTTCAATGAGTTTGTTTTGCACCTTTTGTTGGGTTTCAGACACCCCCTTCAAAAACTTACCACTGCAGGCTTCATTCTCATTAATGTATTCTGCTCTGCTGTTTACATGTTCTGCTATTAATAGAATCTGAAGGCAGTTACTGAAAGTCAACTGATTAGTCTTAATAGTTGTGAATAGCCGAACTTCTTCTGCACAAGTGTGTGTGTGTGTGAGAGAGAGAGAGAGAGAGAGAGAGAGCCTACATTGCTCTGTATACTCTGTGACCATTAAACGGCTGGGTTTCAAAGGCCTGTCGAGAGGTTTAAGGGTCCTGCTAATGAGCAAGTCATTTTCCCTCAGATTAGCATGAATAGCCAGACTAATTTTGTGTGTGTGTGTGTGCGCGCGCGCGCCTGTGTGCGTGTCTGTTTGCGTGTATGTGTGTGACTGCTACTGTAGGTTTAGAAGTCATGTCTAGGGGTTTAAGGTTGAGCTAATCAGCAACACATTTCCCCCTACATTAGCTTCACTTGGCTGATTAGCCACACAAAGTGTGTGTACGACAGTGTGCGCATGTGTGTGAGAGAAAAAACTGAATGGCTAATCATTATCATCATGACACAGTGACTCAGAGGAGACTAACAATTGATTAACATTAGCTTTCATTTTTCTCACTGAATTGTGATTTAATTTAATTTATTGGTATGATGTGCAGTAATGTGCCTGCATCTGTTTGTGGCTATTAAATCATTTGAAGACTGAGCTGTAACAATTACCTATGAGTGGCTGGACAGGTCATCTTTTTCTTTCTTACTTATCAAACATATTAACAGCATGCACTGGATACAAATACTACATATTCCCTAACAAAATGGTCATGTAGGCTACCGGTCAAAAGTTTTAGAACACCCCCATTTTTCCAGTTTGTATTGAAACTTAAGCAGTTCAGGTCCAGTGAATAACCTGAAATGGTACAAAGGTAAGCCGGGAAAAAAAAAGAAAAAAAAGGGGGGGGGGTGGTTCAGGGATTAAGAAACTGGTTAACTCACAGCTTTCCTGCAGCAATAGAACTAAATTAAGCCTTGAAAGTTAATGCACACAGCTTCCCCAACTTTTGCCGATGACTTACAAACCCTCCGTCTGTACAAAGGCAGTGTTGGAACGGACTGTCGCTACACCCTCGGATGCATTATTAGGACAACACTCTACTGCAGGAAGTAGTACTTTATATTGTCGCCGCCTTTGTGTACAGTTACCATGGCTACAGGTGTATCTGGCAAGGTATCCATGCCACTCCGCAGTTGTGAGTGTTTGAATGATATGTAGGTCGGTTGCGTTACTTAGGTCGGTTGCGTCGGTTGCGTGTTGGAATGCCAATCGCAGTATTGATATACATCGTGTGCGTTGTATGTGTTGATTTATTGAGCTAATTTCCCATTTGGCATTCATTTCACTTTCTTGGTGGCAGAGGGAATTATTTTTTTTAATCATTTTTTATTTGTATTGATGTGGTTGTTGGTTAGAAGAGTGACATCTGTCTGACATTAGGGCTATGGTGATATGTTGTTTGAAGCTTATAGTTGGGAAAAAGTAAAATATGATTTCGCTGGCAGTCTGCTGAGTTTTTTGATGACTATTAGTTTATTTAATTCTTTCATCACAACATAACTTTTCTCTTACTAACATTTGAGGAGCAATAACAGAAGTCTTATAGGCCAGTACTTAGCACACAAACAAGATAAAGAAACAAATTTCTTTGTCTTCACTCCTTTTTCCATTTATTCTTCGCATAACATTTTTGCTGACTTTATTATTTCTATACTGCCATCAATCACTCTTACACTTAATCATTTTTTCTTTCTGTCCTTTTTGTCTACCTCTCTTCCTTTTCTCTCTCCTTTGTCACATTCTTCTTTTTTAATTTCTCTCTAAAGTGCATTTTCTGTCCTTACTATTCTCTCCTCATCTTTCTTACTGTCACTTTATCTCCCGCCATCATGTCTCCCATCTTTCTCCATCTTTCTGTGAAATGTAATATTTCTCTCCTTGTCTTCTCTCCCTCCTTTCTGAGCCCTTTCTCTCCCCCATCTTTTTCAAATATTGTCTCCTTTTTTCCCTCTCACTGTCTTTTGTCGATATTTTTCCCACCTGTCATCTTCTTTTTTTCTCTTGTCCCTCTTCCGCCATCACTCTCCATCTCTCCATTTCTATCTCTCCCTCTCTGAGAAACTCTTAACCAGTCCTTTGAGAATGTGGAACTGCTCAGCCTAAATGATTTTCTATTACCGTCGTCTGTTAACAGTGCTCCATTTGATCAAGCTAATGAAATTGAAAACTTTCATCTAAGCCAAATTGATTTCAAACCTGAAACCACATGCAGGCAAAAAAAAAAAAGAAAAAAAAGAGAGAGAGAGAGCAAGAGCGTTGTGTTAGTGGAGCACGACATTCACTTTAGACGCACACATTAATCAATTAGCCTGTCTGTCGTTTTACTCTTGTCCTTGGGAGATAGAAGTAGCAAAAGGCCTTGTCTTCAACTGTGCATTTGTGTACGTGGGACCGTGTTCAGTATGCAAGTGTGAGTATGTGTGCATGATTGATAAGAGATGGATTGTATTTGTAGTTTTATGCCCAAATGAGCCCAGATTAAGTTTGTTTTGAATCAGAAACTATTATGTCAGGAACCAGTGGTATACTGGAGTCCATCAATGGTCTAATACTATGACAGCCAAGCATGAATCTAAAGCAGAGGGATTCGTTTAGTGAGCCAAAGGCATGGACACACATTACAACCGAGGAGCCAGTTTGGGTGTCATTACTGACTGGATCATTGCAGCGTGGGTCAGTTGGTGTCACGCAGCGTGTGGTGTTTGAGGACTCTAATCATTTGCCCTCTGATCAAATCCCTGCCCTATTCTCTTTAAGATGATTTTAAGCATGTTTGATTTTTACAGCTTGAATCAAAACTTTAAACATCACAGAATGGCAGAAATATTACTTAAAAAAGATTTCTGAAAACAGTGGGCAGGGGTAAAATAGTGCAGGCTGCCATGAGTGAGACCAGTTTTATAATCCAGTTCATCCAACCGTTCATCATGTTTCATTGAATAGGCACAGCTCAATTTCATCCCACTCCTCTGAAGGTCTCTCTCCTACAAGTTGATAGTTCCTGTCTCTGTACCACATCCAAATTTAGCACTTTTTCCCCCCCATTTTCGTTGTAAATTTTAGCTTTGATTAGCAAAGCAAAGTGTTTCTGATACATGTCTGTTTCTGTTTGGAACACAGAAGGATTTTGGGGATTGCCTAGCAATGTGAATTTTATGGTCGTCTTTTCATAGTTGTCCTCCATATTTATTTAGTTGTCTTCTGCATTATGTTTTCTTGGCACATCTCTATGAAACTGGGAAATACACTCGGTTGACGTCTTTGTCCGGAAATAGTCACAATAAGCAAATAGAAAATACATTTATTATGTATTCAGTTTCCCGGTTACATCCTGTGAATGAATGATTTATTTTTTTCTTTGGGTTTCATTGCTCTGTAGCTGTGTTTTGTTATCAGTCTTGTCAGCTCTGAGCCTATAAAGCAATATAAAAAGTTACCTTAATATCTTGCCAGGGGTTCAGTTTGATTGAATCCACTGAAAGAAAAGTGACCCATCATTTAAAATTAATCTCCATTCGGGGTCATGTGAGAACCATTCATAACCATTCCTGGCAGTGGCCATCACATCTGTAACCTATATGTCTGCTAGAATAACACAGACCAGAGGACACAAGTCTTAAACTGTGAGATGACTGACAGGCCTGAAATGCCGATGAGTTGTTGGGTTGTTTGTTGGTGAGATTGTTCACCACTAGAGAAAGTATTGTGCCCATCAAATTATCTCATCAGGGGAATAATCACAGACAGTCAAAGCTGGGATGGGAAAAAAAGTAACATCCTTTTGTACAGCAACAAACTCAGTCTTAACAGTGTATCAAACTTGGTGCTTTACATATGATAATGAGCAAACATTGTAGCTACCTTTGACTATGTAAGACTTGCTTCTGCAATTGTGCTTCCATACACCGGACCGAGAACGATGTCAAACCATATACTCTATATAGTTGCTTGACAACATTTCAGAATTTCAAACTGCACGTAACACTGAATAAAATAAGATAAAAATTAAATAGACATATAAAGAGCACAGTGTCCCAAAGTGCAAGATTGTTTAAAAAGCAGCAATTTCACCCCTCAGGTCATCATCAGTGCTAAGTGAGACTGTCCTGTAAAAAACAAGCCCATAGGTGATCTGCGCAAGCAGCTTAGGCGATCTCTAGCGGCCATAGTAATTATGAGGGGAGCAAAGGACGAGGTTAGCTGACATAATATGTAGAGCGAGTCCACATTAGGAGGAGGACTTTTTGTGCTATTTATTTCCCATTTGAAACCAGAAGTCATCAATGTTTGTTTTAACCATGACCATCGCACAACCTTAACTGCGTGTTAATATTGTAACCATGACAACAGAGGTCCTCTAACATTAAGGAAGTACTTATTTTAACCCAAACCATTGTCTTTCCCCAAACCTAACCAAGTTCTTTTTGTGCATAAACCTAAGGAAACTAGAGATTGTTTCAAAAGCTAAATCATATTTCTTTTTGTAAGCATGACAATGAAGGTCCAGTACCCTGCTGCGCGTACACTCCATGCGTTTATTATTTTAACCATAATGATGAAGGTCCGCCTGCCGCCGTAGAGATGCTATTTCAGGAGAATCCCCTATGGGTCATATCAGAGGGTAGGGACAAATGACCTACACCAATCAGCCACAACATTAAAACCAGTTTCCAGTTTTCTGTGTTGTCGTGTGTTGTCTAGGCTATTTGCTCAGATCATTGCTCTGTTGGAAGGTGAACCTTCAGCCTAGTCTGGGGTCCTGAACGCTGTATCAAAGTACAAAGATACGCGGTATCTTTGTACTTTGCTCTGTTGAGCTTTCCCTCAACACTGACCAGTCACACTGTCCGGCACCTAAAACAAAACACCCCCACAGCATGATACTGCCACCACCATGCTTCACCATTGTGATGATATGGGGTAGGTGATGATCAGTACCTTGTCTCCTCCAGAAATGACGCTTAGAATTGAGGCCAAACAGTTCAATCTTGGCTTCATTAGACCAGAGAGTCATGTGTCTCATAGTCTGAGAGTCCTTTTAGGTGCTCTTTTGCAAACTCCCTGCGCCTTTCATGTGTTCGTTCACTGAAGAGACGCTTCCGTCTGGCCACTCTGCCGTAAAACCCAGATCTGTGGAGCGGTGCAATGAGTTTCTTCTATCTCTATACAAGATCTCTGGAGCTTAGCCAGAGAGACCATCTTCTTGGTCACATCTCTTACCCAGGCCCTTCTCCCCTGATTGCTCAGTTTGGCTGGGTGGCCAGCTCTAGGAAGGGTCCTGCTAGTTCCAAACCTCTTCCATTGAAGAATTACGAAGGCCACTGTGCTCTTGGGAACCTTCAATACAGCAGAAATTTTTTAGTAGCTTTCCCCAGATCTCTGCCTCCATGGCATGGTTTTTGCCCTGATATGTATTGTCAGCTGTACGATGTTATATAGACAGGGTCCTGCCTTTCCAAATCATGTGCAATCAATTGAATTTACCACAGGTGGACTCCAGTCAAGGTGTAGAAACATCTCAAAAATGGTTGCAAACATTTTTAAAATTCTTTTTGATTATGAGGTATTGAGTATTGACTGATGAGGGAGAAATGTATTTAAATGATTTTGACATAAGACTGCAACACGACAAAATGTAAAAAAGTGAAGGGATTTGAATACTTTCTGAATGCATTGTATGTAGTTCAGTGTCCATGGGCTCTGAATCATTGGCTAAGGGTTGCTGCAAACACTTGATGGCATTAGCCACAGTCTGAGAGAGAGTGAGGGCGAGAGAATGGAAACAGCTAAGACGAGAGAGAAGCAGAGGGAGACATTAAAAGGCCAGACCAGGCCACGATCTGGGCGCTGTGAAAAAATGGGATCGAGAGATGGAGAGAGAGAGAGATAGATGAGAAGCGGATGAAAAAGTAGTAGTGTGAAATGAGACTTTGGGCAGAAGAAGGAAGAGGGAAAGATTGGACAGAGATGAGAGAAAGAGCAAAATCCAAAAAAAGAATAAAGTTGGAGAAGGAAGGAAAGAGCGAGAGGCAAAGAACAAATTACAGGCCATGAGCAGGAAAAGACGGAATGAGGAGAAAAGAAAGAACAAGATGAACCGATTTGGGGAAAAAAAAAACAGGGATGGGTATTCGGTGAAGGAAAAAGCTGGAGCATGAGGGTTAGCGACAGCGAGAGATTTAACATTTCATTTTGTGTTGCTCTTAGCCTGTAGGCCAGCATTACGTTGGAGTTTTCCACTATTTACAAAGCTCCTAGTGGCTTCAGGACTCCATCTACATAATGTGTAACACACTGAACTCAGCTGCGCACTGCCGGTCAAAGGAAGACGGTGTAAGGTTTTTGGGCAACAATCCTCGAGGCCAACCAAGAGGCCAGGGACGGGGAGGCTGATGTGCTGTAGTGGCAAGACTCAACACACAGTAATTTAATTAAAATGCTTGCAAAAAAGACTTTGACCTTTGTTTTACTTTGTAAAACTGTAATCAATTGATCTTATCTTTTTGTGACTGTCTCACTTAAACAGTCCAATGATTTAGAATTGGGCATCAAAACATAATGCATGCACATTTTCCCAGATGTGAATTATCCGTGAGCACATCACCTCTGATTATCAGAGCTGATTATAGTCCTGATCACTCCACAAGAAAATATAAACTCCTGCCACTTTTACAATTTAAGATTCCCAACCTTGATGAAGCACAAAAAGAATAATAAATGTAGCTGCTCTTAGAAGCTGAGAAATATTCTAAGAAAAGTATTTACAAAATACATCAGATTTCCTGGACAAAAATACACTGTTTTAGAACATCCATCTGGCATTCAGAGCTGCTGAACTTGCTCTCCTCTCACTATTTCTTATTGAAGTACAGGGTTAAAAGTACTGTTGCATTACTTCTGACTGAAAGAAATGACTACTTGCTCTTTGAGATGCAAAAAAATGCGTGTGATGTCGACTGACAAGAATATTGACACCTCAGTGAGATTTGGCATCAGGCTGTACTTAAGAAATGAACAACTAGAGCTGCATCTGTTGTGGATCACAGTAACAGCCTGGTGATCACAGACAGTGACTCACTTAAAGAGAGTATACCCAGTGATTACAACACATTCTCACAGACTGTCTTCTTAAGCCTTAGTGGAGAGAACATGAACCAGAATTTTGACCTTTTCCTATTTGTTGTGAGTATTGGTCTTATTATTTCTGCCTCTGCAATGCCTTACGTTAATATCGGAATCACAGTGATGCGACTGTGTACATGAACCACATTAAAGTTCTCATAAATTTTTTGCAGGATCTAATAAATTGATCACTCTCATTGATATTCACGTTAGAAAAAAACCTCCCTGATCAGACTAAGGGGGAATTTGAGCAACTCCTGTCAGGCTGCAGTTTTGGATATTCATTAATCGAACGCATTGAATTTCTTACTCAAACTGTTTTTTAAACTTGCTAAAATGTATTTTGATAAACCTCTCACCGATTTGCATTTTTCTTTTCTCTCCTATTGTTTTAGTCTTCTACCTTTTCCATTACATTATTTTTTTGCTCCTCCATCTTTTAAGTGTAATATCTCATACGCCAGTGGTTTGATTTGAACTAAACTTATTGGGGAATTGATCTTTTTGTAATCAATCAGACTGGCTCGAGGGAATGCCACATTGCTCGTATGTATGACCAGCTGTCACATTTAATATCACACAACAGTTCTGACAAACTTTGGAAAAGGGTGCACTGGACTACATCGAGTTACACTAACTGACTCAAAGGGAGAAATTCAATATCCAACCCTCAAATCAAATCTTGAGGACAGACTGTCCACACTGATATTTGCAAGTTATCAGATTGGATTTGTGTGTCCAGACATCGCGAACCTATCTGCATGGGTTGCTGTGGTAACGACGTAGGTGTAGTTACGCCGATGACTCGGCTTTCCAATGCAGAAGAACGAGAAATGGAGGTCCATCGTCTCGCCCTCCAAACAATCGTGCTGTCAAGTTGTCCTCCATAGCACCAAAAAACGATACTCTCTGCTAGTAGCAGCACGGATTCTGTGCACTCCACCACTCTGGATTTGACATCATCATTTTTATGTTAGTGAGCGATCCAGAAGAAATCCAATTTGAGCGGTCAGAGCGTCCGGACTGAGACACATCTGTAGAAATTCGAATGGAATCGCATTTCAAACCACCTCCAAATGTGGTCTTGATCAGATTTGCAAAAATCCCACTTCATGTATTTTTTTTTTTCTGTCAAGACGTCCTAAAATCAATCCGGATTCAATCAGGATATGCCAAAAAACAGCATAGTCTGCCAAGGCCTATGAGCAGATATTCACATGCTCACTTTTTCGCTTGCATTCTAATATAAGAAGAGAATATTGGAAACATTGAAGAGACAAAATTCACTTGAACTTTTTCCGTGGAGCATCCCTGTGCCTCCCTCCTGAAAAGTCCTTTTGAAAAGCTGCACTGGACTGCCACAGCGCTCATGCTTGTGTTGTCTGCAGGCTGTATGCAAAATAAATAAAAATACCAAGTTTCTAATTATATTGTGTGTCTCATAAATGGGTGACCTACATGCAGTGATGTTGCTGAGATTGTGCCTTTAGTTATGTATGAGCAGCATCAGTTTTATTTAAGATCAGGTAAAGTAATTATAACAGATTGTGTTTAGATAAGTCATTTCCAGTTTTAGTGCCATGCTAAACAATGATGTGAATATAGGGAGCAATAACTTATAGACAGTGATCCCATATTACTTTTGAAATTTAGAATTTAAGTCCGGGCTTTAGGTCTGACTTCTTCATTTAGACATATATTTTTTAAGATTGAATATCATGACTGAGGGAAGAAAATACAGTGCGTTTTTTCCGTGCGTGCGTTTATTGTTAGGAGTTTAAGGAAAATAAATACATTTCTTAAATAGAATAACAGCCACCTTAACTACCAACAATGTCTTATTGGCCTTCTGTTTATGTGTGCTCCAAGTTCTGCGTCAAAGTGTGTGGGCATGTGCTTTTTCCTTGAACAAACGTGTAGCGTGTAGAGGAAATGTAAAAGGAAAAATACACTGACCGGTTCTTTTATCCCTCAAGTACTGAGCGTGTGTGTGTGTGTGTGTGTGTGTGTGTGTGTGTGTGTGTGTGCGCGTGTGTGCGAAGAATGTGCTGTGAAGGACACTGTGTGCTTGTCTGAGTATGTAAAGTGTTTGCTCACCAAATCTGTGTGTGCCTCTGTGTGTGTATGTGTGTCTTCTTTAAACCAACATTGCTGTGTGCTTAGTGGGAGTCTTTTCAGGACTTTCAGGCTCCACTATTTGTTAAAGAGGGAGGAAGCGATTAGCTGCCCGTTAACAAACCTCTTAACGAACCCCACTAATGAACCCTGAGGGCAGCTCTGGGACGGCCTCGGCATGCCACCATAATTAGACTGGCAAATAAGAGCTCGTTATGCAAACGAGTTAGAGTTAATCTGCATATCTTTACCTGAGACACTTGCGTTACACTGACAAATGTTTACCCAAAGGCACCGAGGAGGAAAAGAGGAGGGGGGGTTGATAGGAGACGAAGTTAACAGGGACCACACAACGACAAAGAGTTGAACAAGTTTTACTTCCGTAGGATGTGTTGGGAGCAGCCATTTAGCGAAACGATGGATGAGGGGATGAAATGTAAAGAGAAGAGAGGCGGCTGAAAAGACGACAGAAGTTCGGCAAAGAGAAAAAATGTCATTGTTTTGTATTTGTTTACATGTACATTTGCTAATGCGAGGGGGGGGGGCAAGGTTGAAGACATTTCACGAATAACCACAAATGATAACTTCATAGTGGGCTTTGAGAAAAAGTCAGAGGATCACCAAAGTCAGTAGGATTCATCCTCTGGTGATCATGAATGTGTTACGCTGCTAGCCTTACAGCATAAAAAACTTGGTTGTATTTATTTATGAATAATAAAAAACAAATCTTTTTTTTGAATAAATATGAGTGAAAATGTGTAACTATGTGTAATAATGTAGTTCCACCATATTGGCCGAGCTGCCAAACATATTTCACCCCAATACTAGTAAGGATCTAATAATAGCAAAGATGCCTCCCAAGACATTTTGGATTTTATTTGTCCTCTTCTTAGAATCTGAGGAGACTAAATGGAAAAATGACACTAAGATGGATGGTATTTGTTATTCAACATGTAAGGGCCTCTTGACCATCACCATACTCTGCAGCACTGTCATTTATGAGGTTGCGCTAAAATGTTCACTTTTTCAATGGAGGGGAACACAATTCTAAACTCCACAGTGTCCTTTACTGGGACTACCTGTGGTGTGCTGTGAAGCATGAGAGACTTGTTGTGATTGTTTCTTGGCTGAAGTGTGTATCGTCCTGGCAACGGTCTCTGGGGTTGATGGGTTTGACCTCTGCACGACAGCGGGGTTCCTGATGGATCCCTCGCTACGGCCAACATACACCCAGCGCTCTGCTGCGGATACTGTATATACTGTTGTGCGGGTGGTGCCTTCTGCTCGTGTGCAGGAAAGTTTCCAACGTGTGAGTTATTTGACTGTGCATGTACTAATTGGCTGTGTTATGTGCAATCAGTCTATCTATTCCGGTAGGTCAAAGAATAAAACACTTTTGAGGACCATGGTGTGTGAGATAGCACAATAGGTGTGTAAGTGTGTGTGTGTGACTGAATGAGAGTGAGTTGTTGAATGTGAATGCATGTGTGTGTTTGGCTCATTAGTGCAGTGGTTCAGAGCCGATTATTTATCATCATGTTGCCCAGCCTGCTGAGTTGTGGCACAGTCAGCAGCCATCTTTATTCCACACTCTCATATGCACGCACGCAGGCACACTAACACACACACAGAGCTACAGGAGTAGAAGTTATTATATATCCCCCTGTGCTTTGTTCGTGCACACACACAAAGAGTCATGTAAACACACACACCTTTATACCTTATCTTAAACCCCTTATGCTTCAACACAAACATACTCCAATGAACACACTTCTCATTGCGCACACACGCACAAATTCTCTCCTACGAGCACAAACACACGCTCCTTGGCTCTCTCTCTCTCTCCTCTACCCCTGACTTTGTCCCTGTGACCTTGGGCGAGTGCTGCCAGTGGCTGCTGCTGAGATTTCTGTGTAGGGGGTTGGAGGGCGGATGGAGAAAGGCTTGGCCAGGGATCACACAACTTTGATCCCTCTATCCATCCGTTCGTCCGGCTGATGAACGAGAGAAACGTTTTCCCCCCTCTGTTGACAGATGGCCGTGGAGTTATTGGGTACTCATGAGGAGTTCATTTATAATGAAGCTAGTCTTTGGATTCTAGCTCCATCAACGACATCCTTTATTTTCAAAACTGTGTGTAAATGCAGTTTTCAAAAAGTGACTTTGACTCATCAGAGACAAAGCAATTTTTGGACTTCCAAGAGTTACCACATGCCTGCTGAACTACTGCTGCGTTAAAGCCCTGTCCACAAGAATAAGCGAAAAACCTCTCTCACTCTTTAACTGTATGATATCAGAAGGAATATTCTGGCAACTGAATATGCAGTTGCTATTCTACAATAGTTTGTGATGGTGTTAAGAAGATATTTTTTCACCAATGCATCAGTCAGTCTATGAAATGTATGATCAGGAGGCAAGAGAACACCTTATGATGTTGGCTTGTTTGTTCGGACTGTATAAGTTTTTATATGTTCTCAATTCAAAAGTGATTGATTTTTCGACAGACTGTAAACACTATGTAACAATGCACAGTTGGATGACAACAAGGAAAGAAGAAACCAGACAAATGCAGATGCTTCTGTAAAGGGCTCAAGGGGTCAATGCGGAATAAAAAAAAAAAAAGTAAATTATATGCCATGGGCTTTGCATCACATTCACCCAGTTAAACACCAATGGGAGAGTTTGGACCAACATGTAAGTAAGTGGGTGTTCAATCTGAAAATGTCAAAAAAAAAACCCAAAAACGCAGTGCTCTTCTGAACATGACCTCAGACATCAAGGAGTGTTGTGTTGACCAAACAGCTTTCAAAAACAATTTATGCTCTCAGTTTGCTAATCATCTGTATAAAGCTTTACCATTGAGAAAAACAATCATCCTCAGTCTAATCCTGCGTGCCTTGCTTTGTGGACTTATTTTCTCTGTGGCTTTAATGATAAGAATATATGCTGAAATTTATTGAAAGTAAGTTTTGTTAAAGCTTTAGTTCTTTTCATACAAAATAAGTGATGCTGTAAGGCAATAAAGAAGGTTTCTAGCAGTGTACAGGCCAGCAACTGCATTGCGTTATTTCTGTGCTACATGTAATGTTTTGATGATTTATCAATGTAAATATGGGAAGCCACACATACACCAGCCCAAACAGATATGCTGTCTGTGTCACTTGCAGTATCAGTCCACAGTCACCGCCTTATAGCCCACACAACTGCTGGCTGCCATTTTGAGGAACAGTTGACATTTGCCTTCCCCCTCAATCACATACATTACTGGGCATAGGCCTCTGACATTTCTGACTATGTGTGTCCGTGTGTGTGTGTGTCCGTGTGTGTGTGTGTGTGTGTGTGTGTGTGTGTGTGTGTGTGTGTGTGTGTGTGTGTGTGTGTGTGTGTGTGTGTGTGTGTGTGTGTGTGATGAGTTACTTGCACATGCCCTCGTGACATTTTATTGGATGCTAATGATATTCATTGCCATGGCAGCTTGAGGGGAGGTGGGCATGGTTGTCTGTGTGTAAATGGCGCTTGTCGTTCACCTGTTGGCGCATGCATGAGTATGATGCTAGGGAGGGGGCGGTTACTGTGACACTGTGGATGGAGTCACCCTTATGTGTGTGTTTGTGAGTGTTTGTGGATGTTATGTCTGTTGACGGGAGGATGTGTGTTTGCGCCTTGCTAGCGTTTGTACCTTTGGGTGTGTAGGTGGGTGTGGGCGTGCATCCGTGTATGTTTGTGCATGTGTGTGTTTGTGTGGGCAGTCAGTGGTCTTCTGTCCTCGTGTATGTGTGTGTATGTCTGGAGGGCAGGGAGATGAAGGCGCCTGCTTTTTTCTGATAAGGACTCCCACCTCCAACTCTCTATCATTCTACTGTTCTACCTCTCTCCTCCCCATCCTTCTCCTATTTCCTCTCTATCTGTAACAGTAGCGACACCACTGTCTCTCTCCTTCTGCCTTTGTGTCCGTTCTCTCTGTCTGTGTTCTTCTGTTTTGCACTTTAGACATTGCCGTATCAGATGAAATTAAGATACGGTTGCCGGGGCCCCATTTGAACATTTTACCAGGCAAAAATCTCTATATTTTTTATAGGCTAATGGAAAAAACAAAACGTCCTTTCTTTAAACAGGCTAGTTAAAGGAGGAGTGAGCGATTCTAACTGTTATATTTGAACTCAACAGCAACACAAATGCACCCCTTCCTTCAGTTCTCCTGCAGAAGCTCCACCCCCCCAAATTCATGGGCCTGCATTCCTAAGGCACTGACACTAACAACTGGGCTAGCTGACCAAAAGAGAAAAATGGCGGAATCCACAGCGTCTTATACGGCTCGGGAGTGAATACTCTTTCTCGTAGCTGAGGCAAAACAAACATTATAATATACAACATCATCCAACAAATGACATACACACAAACACAGCATCCAAAACACAATGGAGTAAAAATTAGTGAGAGTTAGTTGTTTGGATTGTTTTTACAAAAATACAGTGACAGAAGACAGGACGCTAGGTTTGTAGATAAAGGTAACATTACCTGGCATAGCATTTTGAATTATGAATCAATATAAATAATCCCACTGTGCTAGCAAACTAGTGTTTTTAGGTCTTCGTGACTATAAATCCTTTGCACGTTGAATGGAAAAATACCATGGTATAGAGCCAAAAACCAGACAGCAAGTAATGTATCTCACGTTAGCTAGGTTGCGGGTTAGCAAACTGCTGCTACAGTTGCTGCTGCAAAGCCAGCATGCAGAGAGGACGAGACGGTTTCCTAGAGCCAGCACACCAGCTCCAGACAGCGATACTCACAACTCTCCCGCCGCCATTGTTAACACCACACCAGCAGCATATCTTGGCAAACTGGAAAGAAAGCCGCATGTCTATGGGGCTCCATTGGCCCTGTGAAACGTAGCACGACTAATGTTTTACACACCTGTCAAGCAGAAAAAGAGCAACCTCTACATCCATCTCTCGGAGGTCTCTCAACCATTGGAAAACCTCACCAACGTTAACGCGGCTCTCTACCCTTGCCTGATCATAGCATTTTTCAGTTTTTGTTTTCTGACCTTCTCCTCTCTGGCTGTTTCTCAGCCATCTCTCCTTCTCGAAAATGTGATTGTGTTATGGAATTCAGCACTTTGTCATGTACCGGATTTACCATCTCTCGCTCCCACTGTCGTCCTGCTCGCCCTCTCATCCTGTTTCATCCCAGTCTCACCTCATCTTTTTCACCTTGTTCTCTGCACGAGCACCGACGCCTCCTGAGCTGATTTGTTTGTTTCCCATTTACAGAACCAGGGCTGTGTAAGAACATCAGATTATTTCAGCGCAGACAGGACGGACAACTAGTAGACCGTGTGAAGATATTGGCTGGATTTGACAAAAAGTGTATTGTTATTGGATTAGAATTCCCGACTATACCTTTAAGTAAGAAAATGGTATGTGGCCAAGTTATTAGCTCATACTCTTTAAGGAAATAAGTTACCTTAAAAACGAAAACCATATCAGAAAAAAAATGTTCTGATGTGACATGGATATAATTGGACTATGAAATGCTCTATCTGCTTTTTGAAAAATAAGATATATAATGGAATTTTCATGACATCCAAACTGAGTAAAGTGTTTTATAATGCATTTATTTCTTTCTTTTTTTCTTCTTCTTTGACTTCTTTAGTCTGGCTCTGCTCTTGCTTTACTTTTTATCTCCTTATTTATATTTTTTGATACATAAGCTTGCTTAAACAGGAGAACTATGCACAGAAGCTGGTTATTGTTGGTGAAACGAATCAACATCTGTTTAATATTTATTTGTCAGCTTTTTTGTAAACATTGTCTTTCATCAGTGTTCAAAATCAACTTCTTGGTGCACCTGTTGAGGACTGGTCACCTGGAAAACAATCTGCCAAGAAAATTTCTGCTATACATACTAATATGTATTAATATCAAACTGAGCTATTTAAGACTCAACTGTCGTAAAAAGTATCTGCCACGCATGGCTCTATGTACAATATTGTCACACTTTGCTGATCTCCATGAGGAAAATGTTTCTCTTTTTTTTTTTTTTTTTTTTTTTCTGTCAGAGGTCAGAATCAGCTGTAGTAACAGCTGATAAGGATTCAGTTAGAGATCTCAGCCAGACAGGTGGGTTTGAACCACGACCCTCCACTTTAAACAAGGTCTTCCTGCTCGCCCTTTCATCCTGGTAATAACTGTAAATCTGACATACATATAGACAGACCAGTGAGGGATTAGCCTTCAAGGGGTGCTCAGCAGGAAACCGGGCAGGGCCTGTGGCTCTATGCTCTGAGATCTGTCTTTCTACAATCTCTTGTGTCTTTCTCACTGCATACTCTTCCTTGTAGTTGAAGCATTAGAATCAAGAATGACACATAAACAGAGGCTGTAATTAGTTAGAATATGATCTCCTTGATCTACTGTGGCTTAGACTGCACCTCATTTGCACTTTGCTTTGGACGTAAATGTAATGATTTGTTAGTGCTTCCTCAGTAGTTGCTGTAATTGAAACAAATTAACGAATTTTAAGAATATCTCTCTTTTTCTTGCTTACCCACACTAACTTCAGTTCACTACCTTCCTCTTTTGCATTGTGATACACTTTCTCCCCTCTGCTGTTGGACATCTGTTCATTCTCTGCTCATCGCCGGAGGAGAGAAGCAGCCCTCCATATGTACCTCCCCTCTTCCGTCCTGTTTCCTGCCCTGCAAACAGTATTCTTTATTTCCTTCCTTCTCAGTTTGCTCACTATTTTAACTTTTATTTCTTCTCATTTATCAACTATCCCTCGCTCCAATCTTTGTCTTCCCCTCACTTTGACTTTCCTCCCTGTTTTTCATTTCTTCCATCATCTTATCGATAGGGTTTCTACCTGTTTTCCTCTCTAACCTTATTTACAGCCTTATTCTATCTTCATCCTTCTCATTTTCTTTCTTTCTTTCCTTCTTTCTCTCTTTCCCTGTCCCTGTCTACTGTTTATATCTCTCTATCGCTTCCACAGTCTCTCTTTCTCTCTCTCCCAGCTGGCTGTTTAAGAACTGTTTGCCATCTGATGTTCCTATGAGAGGTAATTAAAGCCTGAATCACAGACTGTATGTGTGTATGGAGGCGTGTGTGTGTGTACTTGTACTTCTATCTTTGTGAGGACCTGTTTGTTTCAGACCATGGGAGTGAGGACATTTTGTCCGGTCCTCACAACTTGAAAGGACTGTTTGAGGGTTAATACTTGGTTCGAGGGTAAGGTTAGAATTAGGTTAGGGTTAGGGTTGGGGTTAAGCATTTAGTTGTGATGGTTGAGGTTAAGGGCAAGGGAATGCATTATGTCAGTGACTGCCCTCACAAAGATAGAGGTAAGTATGTGTGTGTATGTTTGTGTTTGGGTAGAAATGGATTAATTTCATAACAGTTTTCTCGGGGCTAGCTGGAAAAATTTGGGGACAACTCCATCATCACACACCTAGTCCATCAATTGGTTTTCAAGTGTCGTATCATACCTAATCATTATCCTGTCAAATTAAGTTGTATTTACTCTGATTATTTCAGCACACTTCTAAATGTGTGTATTAATGCCTGTACTGGTATAAAATTGAACATAAGTTCTTCTTTTTAAGTTCTTAAAGACAGCAGTAGACAATTTGTTATGAAGCAGCTTTTTAGCCAGCCATTAGTGCTTTTCAAGCTCTATCATCTCTCACACAGAGAATAATTGGATATGGAGTTAAGATGAAACTACACAATGAAAACTTAGCACCAAAGCTCTTAGATTCCACTAAAATGGATATAAAAGAATTCAAGGATATCGGTTGTAATTTTAAGGTATTACCTAAAATTAAGGTGTTATTTTACAGAACAATGCCACGGTGCACCCTTGGGCGACAACACTTACGCCAAGATGCCTCCTGTAGAAATTGCACTGGACTACAAGAAAACAGTTAAATTATTTCTAAATGTAGCAGCTTTACAGCAGTATGGCTCCAATAACTCAGTTGTAGTTACGAAAATTGGCTTCAGGCTGCACTTAAGGAACAAACAACAGAGGCTACATCCATTTCTTATGTATTGTTGTTTTTGTCTGCCCGTTCCTATTCATCTCTGCCTCTCTTTGTCTTTATTTCTCTGTATCTCCCCATCTCTGTTGCTCTCTCTTGTCTCCCACTTGTTTTCTTGTTTACTCACTTGCTTGTCTTCGTGTCATTAGTTCCATTTCAGCCACACCCACACAGCTCCTCTCCTCATCGATCACTCCCCAGTACTGGTTTTCCGTCTGAGTGTGTGTGTGTGTGTGTGTGTGTGTGTGTGTGTGTGTGTGTGTGTGTGTGTGTGTGTGTGTGTGTGTGTGAGAGAGAGAGAGACAATGAGTCTGAGGAAGGTAGAATGAGACAATATGTGTCTGTGTTTTCTTGTCTTTTGTGTTTCATCTGTTTTATGGCTGTTTTATCTTTACTTTGAGATGAGAATGAGTGAGGAAGAAAAGCCGGGAGATAATCGTGTGAAGCGCGGGTTCCCCCACAAGGCTGCCCGATGAACTCAAAATGTAAAATTTATTCATTTCTACATTATTCACTACAAGTTGACACAAGTTAAACACAAGTTAACAAGCTAATTAATGACTGTTTTGCACCCTTCTTTAACTCTCATTCTTTATTTATAATGCAGTGGTTGAATGAGCATTTGCAGCAATGCCGCAGTTTACATGTATCCAGTTACACGATTTCACACCTGGGAGTTTCCCAGTACAACTGCACTCTTTGGCTGTTCATCACTGAGCAGCTCCACTCGAGCAACTGAGGGTTAATAGCTCTGCCCAAGGATTCATCACTGGTAATTGTTCAGGGAGGTAAAGAGTGTTTCCCAGTCAGTTTCCCATTTGGGCTTTGACAACTGCTGCAGATTTTCAACGAGACAATTTCTGGTCAGGATGAACTTGTGTCTCAAAATGTGACACGCATTTTAACTATATGATGTATAGCAAAAATACATTACATATAACTAAGTACCGCTAAATTGAGGTAGGTTTTTGATTTTAAATAGCAAACCAACTTTCAAACTTGGTTGTCAATTCTGCAGAATGAATCTTAAGCATTTGTCAGTTATCAAATTAGAAGTTTTTTTTTTAAACTGATCTCTTTTCTGGAATCAGTTTTTCTTCCCCTTTATCTTCTCTACCTACAGTGGGGTCCGAAAGTCTGAGACCACTTTCCCACTGGGAAACTCTATGTGATGCGTTATATCTAAAAGGAAGTTCTTAGTATACTTGAGTATTGATCGCGAATGGAAAAGTGTATAAGTTTAAATTTGTGGCAGTCAATAGCCTGTGTTGACCACCGAGTGGAACACTTGTATGTTTAATTCATCATTTTTATATATTTTGTTTAAAAACAGTGAAATATCCAGACCAAAATCCATAGTAATTACATTCATATTATATGATTGTGAACCTCACGATTTATATCCAATGCCAACATTCAGTGCCAGTGCAGGACGAAGAGTGTCCTTTACTTAGCAATGTGGGAGGTAAGTGTGTAGTGGTCAGGGTAATGATGTGTCCCATCCCATCACAGACCTGCAGTTTGATATTTGTCTTTTTATTAATCATTACCACAATCTCTCCCTAACTTTAACCAAGTGTTTTTGGTCGCCTAATGCTAACTATACCATAACCCTAGTTTATTTGCCATAACCAAGATCTTTCCCTAACCTTCCACGTCATCTGCTATGTGTAGATAATGTAGAAAGTCAATGTTTAAAAACATTGTTTGGCACTAGGGTTAAAATATCAGAGCTAAAAGTATGGATACACTTGGCCTGCTAATGTTACATGCTTATAATGATTTTAGGCATTTTATTAATGTAGGTTTGAGCAGCAAATACTTTCTTTATATGCTGTTAGATACACATTTTATTTTATTACACTGCTTTTCATTTTAATTAAATAAGCTGTGTATGAATACAGTATTGATGCTACCTGGCATCATAAGCCTAACTGATACAACTGAGCAACTACCTAATTTACCTAGTATCCATTAGCGGTTGTTTACCAATACCTTTACTTCCTCTAGATGATGCTTTTGAAGTAAAACTGAAGGCAGCAAATATATCATTTTTTTGGAGTCACTCCATACATTTTTAATATTGGTGGATATCCAGATGGATCAGCTATCCAATGAAAAGGGCTTTTCTGTTTTGTTTCTTTCAATAATTTTTTTAAAAACGTAAGCCAAGAATGATGTTTATTAATGAAATAAAATTTAGTTTCAAAAAAGATGGGAAATATTATCACCAGTGTCATTTTATGTGCATTGTCTGAAATGAAAAAAAACCAAAACAAAACAATTTACAAAACTCCAAAATGCGTTGCAGCCAAGTGTCCACTGCGGTGTCGAGCAGAGCAGAGTCCAACATTTGTTTTGCCAAGACATTAATGTGCTGATCAGTCTCATCCATAATACAGAACCCAATGCCCTGGGTTTTTCTTCTCTACACAAGACACCACAACACACAAACAAAAACACCATACAGACCAGAAACTGTGAATGGCAGAGACCAAGGGTGTGTAGGAGAGGTACCTCCAAGAGAGGGGCACAGAAGAGAAAGTGGGTTACACTTGTATTGCGACATTTCAATTTGGCTTTGAGTTTGCCTGATGTAGACAATGAATCTGCAAGAGGCTTTCCCTCACTGCAGATAACAAAAATTCTACATTGAAAAAAGGTATCTTTGTGCATTTTTGGTAATAAAAATGTAAACGTTTTGAAGACACGAGACAATGTTGGACTGAGTTTGATATTGAAATTGAAATTGATAAAAAATTGGCATGCAATACATAGAGGGAGGAAAAAAGGAGTGGGACAGGGAGGGAGGCAGGCAGCCAGGCAAGAAAAAAAAGAAAGAAAGAAGAGGAAATAGTATTTGGTTTGTAAGTGAAAAGAAAAAGCAGCACATGTTTGAATAATGAAGTATCAAGGACAGAAGAAAGGAGGAGATGAGAGACAAGGAGAGGTGAATAGCAAAGACTGCAGTTTATTGAACGGAGGTTCCTGTACATTTTTACAACGGTTGAGGATTAAAACGCCTTTGTATCTACAACGAGGGAGGGAGATAAAGCTGCCACCTGTACAGACAACGTCATGATATGAGAGTGGGAGAGAGGAGACCATGAGAAACACAGAAAGAAATAGAAGATAGGAATGGGTGTCGAAAAAAGAGTGCAGGAAGAAAGAGGAAAAAAATGGAGGATGACGAGCCGGCATAGTGAAAAGATGAGAACAAAAAAACGAAGAGAGAAGGAGAAAGGGACTAGACAATAAAGGAGAAATAGAAATGGAAGTCTGGGGTTAACCTGTGGTATTGTAGATTTAACCTTAATGGATAAATCTCTCTCACACACACACACTACCTGCCGTTTATTCTATCGTGACTTCCCAGTGTTCTTTGTAAGTGTCTGCACATATACCATATTTGCTTATTTTGTGAGTGCTGATGTTGCTGCATACTGGGCTGTAACATATATCCCAGCACCTCTGTAGGTGGGCAGGCCCCACACTCACAGGCTCCTGTCTTTCAGGAATGCGCACACAGGGCCTCAGGCTCTGTATGGATTAGATTAAGTTAACATTTTCTGATAATATAGTTCAAAATCTGGTTAACATAAGGTAAAACTCTATTCCGCCAGGTGTGCTGAACGTAGCCATACCTACTAAAACTATTTCTCACTGTCACAAGGGCCATCATATTGCACCAGCAGGGATCCTGCCCAGCAGTTTCAACAATGGTGAGCAACAAAGACAGCTCCCGCATCCTTGGTGGTCCCGGGCTCCGCACCTTGGACAGGGGTCGTGACGCACTTAAGTGCAGAATGTTATGAAAGATGCACCTGGACTGTACAGGAGTGCAGGGGATGAGACTGTAGGCTCATAAAATGAAATCGTATAAAACTTTGTATATTTAAACCTAGAGTGTAGAATTATAATGTTAATTTACGACATCCAGGAGCAAGAAAGATAAAACTACAATAACTTCAACCCCTTGCCCATGCCTTGCTGAAAAATAAAATTGTAAATTAAATACGGGGCCTTACCAACTTTATGTATGAGGCTCTTCAACAGATGGAAGTAAACTAATTAACAGTCTGTCATTTCTATGGTGGTCTGTCAAATAATTTAGTTTCATTGTCTGTGAGAAACAATCACCGACTGTGGGATTTCTTTCTGTTTTATAACGTGTTACTGAAGCAGCTGGAATGTGACGCATACAAGTATGAATGCAAAAAACCAATTATAGTCGTAGATGTACTGAAGTGAGTATAGAGTGAATTAGGGTCGGCTGTGCCATGGGATTTGTGTAGTGGTCGTGTGATAAGCAAGATCCTTCAAATGTCCGTTAAAAGTTGTTATACATGTACAAAGACAACAAGCTTTCAGCTTTAAGTTTCTAGATGTGTTTCCTTTGTAATCATTCTGAAGCACTTTGCGACTTTCTTAATAGATATTTCTACGTGCTTTACCTGGTTTTGCTCTCTTACTGAACTGGGATCAGAATCCCACATTGTTCTCCGTGGAGATTTCACTGAACTCTTCTTCAAACCATATTATTTGGTTTGTCCTTACATATTTAAATGGGCTGCTGTGGATGAGCAAGATCGTCTCCCGCAGTCACATCGTCATAGCACGGTATTTCCCTGAAAATGTGTGGCCTGTAAAGCTGCAAAACTATAAATGCAGGTCAGTTTTGGTGCTTTTTTTACGACCTCAGTGATTTTTAAACTATTTTGCCTAAAGTATGTGAAACTGCGGGAGATAAAAAGAGTCAAAGCAAATGGAAGAAAGAACGTGAAGAACGGAAGAATCATGGAAGTGATAGTAGCCAGGGTGAAAGTGAGGACAAGTACTCTTTCTTTCTAGCCTTCTGTCGTTTACTTGGCAGAGCAGCTCCTCTGATTGTTCCAGTTTGGCAGTATCACTTTGTACTCAACCTCTCTTTTTCACTCTCTCTAAGTTAAAGTGGCAAAATAAAAGAGCACTTAGTGGCTGAAGTTTATGACCGGACAAGAAAACACCTTTTTTTAAGGGTGCATTCTGTTTCTGTGCTTAG